>NW_028279180.1:0-300000 GCF_059751315.1 Micrasema longulum | reverse complement strand
CATTTGGACAAACTCCAAACATTGCTGAAACACATATTATTAGTTAAAAATTAGTCCATGTCCAGCTTTGAGGGAGGAAATAAATGGTCACATTAGTTATATACCTAATCGAAGTCTGTTTGGAAGATATTATCGATTACCGATAATTAACAAATTAATTCGGTTATCAAAATAATCTTGTCATTCGCTTATAAGTATCAGCAATGCGCATCACTAACTTTAGCCCAATTCACTTAGCACTCAGACTTGATTAGACTGTCACAATGTTAAACAAGTGCTAATTTTTGGAAAGAAGAGAATCCGTCGAAAGGTAAAAATCATTTCGCTAAACTAATACCTTTTAAACGCCTAAAAACTATTTAAAAACGTTGGAAGTTATTAGTTATTAGTAATTAGTAATAGTTAGTTCATCATTATCATTTTACGTCCGTTCTTTGTATTGTAGCATATGGTATCCACAAACAGTCAACTCTTCTGTTTCCTCTTATGTCAGTTCCACGTCCAGGAGTTGTTCTGTCATATAAATAATATAATTATACCAATACGTATGAACCGTTTGGAGAAGATTTGGCGAGATCGAGTTATATCAATAAACACAAAAAAGCGGTTGATGGAAGCCCTAGTATTCTCCTTTTTCCTATATGGGGCTGAAACGTGGACAATGCGTGCATACGAGAGGAAGAGGATCGATGCATTCGAGATGTGGTGTTGGAGAAGGCTGCTGCGTGTGCCCTGGACAGTCAGGAGGACGAATGCATCGATACTGGAAGAGCTCCATATTACAACTCGTCTATCAGTGGTGTGTTTGAGAAGGATGCTGTCTTTCTTTGGACATATTGCTAGACGTGAACCAGACAATCTAGAAAAGGCAATAATGTCTGGCCGAGTTGGAGGTAGGAGAAACCGGGATAGAATCCCATATAGATGGACTGACCAAATAAAGGTGGCTGCGGGGCTAAAATTTTATGAGACAGTTCGTCGGGCTGAGGACAGACTGGAGTGGAATAGAATAATCAGAAGTGTTCATGGTGATCACGATCCTCAGCATTGAGAGACCAACTTGGAAGAAAAAGAACTAATAAGTTGTGTTGCATTACTTATTCTACATTATTTATTATATTTATGTGACAATTCGTTTAACCAATTACGAGGAAGCGTCTAGTTGGACTTAATGAAATTTATTTATAATATTTACAAGTATCTTAAGATTTAATAATTGTCTGTTGGCTTTCCAATAAAATAAAATAAAATGATCTGCCGACTATGAGCTGCAGACTTCGAGAACGTATGGTGACATTGTAAAGTAGGCTAGCGTAGTTATGGCTCTCGGGAGGCATTCATAGTATGACCCTCGAGAGGCATTCATAGTATGACTCTCGGGAGGCATTCATAGTATGACTCTCGGGCAGAGGCGAATCGTCCATATAATCGATTATGCACAGCTTACATTTGTCAATCAATAATAATGTTTTGTAGTAGTTTTAATTAGGGGAAAATAAATCAAATAATTTGTATTTATTATAAATTAACGTCACCGTTTATATATTCATCAAAAAAATTATATAAACATCTATAAGCGCACCCAGCGCATAGCTCGTTTCTAGTGAGAGAAAAAAACTGGCCGATTACTGCAGCTTATTTCTTCATACAAAATATATACTGTATTTTAAAATATCAAAATTCATTCGGTGTTTTTTCCCCCTCGAGTAAGCTCACGGAAAACAGATATTATTTAAAGCTTCTCTATTTGGAGAACAGCATTTCGAACATTCTTTCATTATGACCATTTTTCTTTGATAGTATATTGTTGACATATAACTTTTGATTAATTTTAGAGTTGCTTTTAAAAATAAATTATTGCTTTTCTTACTATGACGTGTAATTATTTTTTAATATGTTTATTAAATTTATTGTTTTTAATTTCATTTAAAGTTTCTTCTCGTCGTTTCTTTTTTGAATACCGTTAAATATGTATGTATACTTTTATATGTTTTTCCTTTTTGAAAATGTTTTTTTTTTTGCATTTGAGTATATATATTTTATTATTATTTTTTTTTATTTGGGAAAAAACAACAGACTTTACATATATTGTATAAAAAAAATAAGAATACATATGAACGAAAATTGTGAAAACAGTCAATAAAAATTTTCCACAGTTGTGTAAGATATCAATTAAGTACATTATCGGTATCAAAAATAAAAGCAATTAACAATTGTTAGGCACTTAGAAACTTGGAAATAAAATAAAAATACATATACTTATTTACAGTTATAAAAATAAAGTTAATAGAAACAAGATAAATTTAAATTTAAAGAATAAGAAAAGAAAAAAGTGACCATATTGGATTATTCTTATTTCGAAAATTAGACTAACATATTGTGGTCCCGTGGTAGTGTCGCGGGCTCCAGATCAGGAGGACCGACGTCTGAACTCCGCGCAATCACAAACTTTTTATTTTATTATCTAACACGTTTATACGGCTAAAAAAATATGGACCCATTAATATGAAAATGGAAATATTTGAATAAAAGATAACGTAAATATTTATTTTTAGTTCAAAAAATGTATATTCTAATAATACAACAGAATATACCGACAATCCTAATAAAATATAACTAATGAAAATAATCCAATGCATGTCGTGTGATAAAAATTCGTCGGTTTATTGTAAAGAGCGAAACGCTTTATTGTTAAATATTCCTTAAAGAATTTCCCACAATGCGGTAGGGAATATTAAAATTCGCAGAAATACCCACACTTCTACTGCTTTCATAAAATGATTTCCTTATACCATTTTTCACTTGCATACTGAATTACAGGTTCAATTTAAACTCGACTCCACGGTAAAGCCAATATCTTTAACATAAGAATCTATTCTATTACAAAAAATATTTTCCGAAGTAAGTGTTTTCTCGTGTCGATATAAATCTTGCCTTTGAAGAAAAATCAATTGGACCCCACTCGACTTGTGGATTGTAATAGGAAATTTTATCTATTCTACTGGCTGACTTGGCAAAAAATCTTTCGTTTAAATATTGACTCTTATTGGAATGGAATCGAGCCACCAAAAACAATGGGAAATATCACTTTTTTTTATTTTTACATTTTTAAAGTAATAATGGTCTACGAAATACATTATCATCATTCCATGTCCACTCCCTAGTTGGAGCATATGGTGTCCACGAAGATCCTCCGGGCATCTCTGTCAGCTGCCAGCTCCTGTGCATCCTCCTAAGTCAGGTTCGCGTCTCGTAGCCCTGACATGAACTGCCGACTAACAGTCAGCAGTGGACGTCTAGGACGTCGAGAACCTGATGCCTTGTAAAGTAGGCAAGCGAGGTTAAGGATCTCAGGAGGCATACGCAGTACATAGCCAAGCCAACCGTATCGCCTCTGCTTGATGACAATTGTCACCGGAGTTTGCTGCGTCCGTTCTCTTATTACTTCATTCTGCACAAAGTCAAAAACGCACGCCCAATATTCTTCTGAGACACCTATTCTCAAAACTCGATATTTTGCTGTTTTGGGCCCTAGTGAGGAGCCACGATTCGCATCCATAGAGGAGAATAGATGTTATGCAGGCGTTATATAGGCGACATTTGATTTTTACTGTTGAATGTGGTGACGCTATTTCTAGCCGCACTCCCAGTTATTTTTGAAAGCTGCCATTTTCCGTAACATAAAAACTCTTAAGTATTTGAAACTCTCGACCCTTTTGATGATTTGAAATAACTATGAAATACTGTCCAGTAAAAATCATTTTTTCGCTTCTCATTAGTGGCGTAAAAAATATTTTGAAATCAGTAATTTTAAATTCCCGCAAAAACAGTCATCGCATTGGCCACGCCCCTAATACGTCACGATTCATGTTCATTATCAACATTGTTCCACACCATTCATTTTTTTTTAGAACATCGTCACAAATCTTGACGTCACAATTATCAATGCCAAACATGTCGCGTTTTTCTAGTGACCATTTTATTTTTTATAGTTACGTATGAAAACATTTCTCCACAATATCCATATTGATTTTGAAAATGCAATTAATTATTCTAAATCTATTTTATATATTTTTATGGGTTTTTGTGGCATAACTTTTAAGCGATTTAATGTTAAATTTATGTCAACAATGTTTGAGTATGTCCAAATGCTTGCAGACTGGCTGGATTTCTTCCCTAGGGAGTTATTCAAGTTTAAATTTATTTCAATAGAGAGGCAAAACATTTTTGAGAAAGGAATATGAAAGTCTAGCTAGTTACACAGTGTGTAAAGTGGCCACTTAAACCAGCCAATGACAGATCGTAAGCCCTGTAAATGCCTAGACTTCCATATTCCCTTCTCCAAAATGTTTTCCCTCGCTGTTGAAATAAATTTAAATTTATGTAATTAGAACTATGTTTTGAAGTAATTATACTAAACTTTGTTCAGTATGTTGTTTTGAGGTTGGCAGCGAAAGAATAATGGTCAACGGTGGCATCCTAAGCTGTAATCCTTAAGCTGCTGTTCCGGCGTCAGGTGGCAACCGGCCGGAACAGAAACTGAGCAACTAATCTCCCAGTCCAACGTTGAAGACTATGCGGGCTGACCCCAAGTAAATAGGACATAAAGCCGTGAGGCGGAGGAATTTTACTAAGCTTAAACTATTTTCTCCTAATAATCGTTTCACTAATTTCTCACTAAATTTAGTAGGTCGGATATTGTCATTTTTCCCGTGAGTGTAATTGCAATACGTCTATGAAAAAAATGACAATATCCGACGAAAGACGGCTGGCTTTTTTAATACTCTTACACAAAATAATATCTAACTATACAAAAGCATATGATATCCTCGCTAAAATAAACCTCAATTTATACCTAACCGTAACTTACGTACCAATGCTGTCTTTGCTGTGGGAAATTTTAGAACCAACGTCGGATTTTTCCTCCTCTTCCAAGGATCTTCAGAACAGTTAACAAAATTTCATTAAACAGTAATGTTGATGTGTTCCAAGAGCGAAGGCAAGCATTCAACAAGCAAGCGGCGTTAATATTACCTGGGGTTAAGGATGACACACTTGCCATGTCTGTCTAGGTCTTGCCATGACCATGCCTTGTACTTTTAAATAGGTTCTATGATTTTACGACGGTAAAGATTGTTAAGGTAAAGTTTAATCAATATGTTTTATATCATTAATCAATACTCCCAATCCATTAGGGCTTTCATAAGCCTGTTGATTGGCTTTGAAAACAGCCCTTCCTGTAAAACATCAAACTCTCATTTAAGGGGACAACAAAATTTGGGTGATATTCATACATAAAAACGCGGTTTATAAAATTTTTAAAGTGTAAATAAATTTTAATCCTCATCCTCATCCGCTCCTAGTAATCTGCATAGAGTTTATATTCTTAACAAATAATTAAGTTCAACTTTTCTCTATGCGCAACTGAAAAATAGTCCCCAGTACTCAATAACAACTAAAGGTAGTCGGTGGGCTTATATTAAATTTCTTATCACATTATTACACCGTATGGACTCTGAATCTGTTTTACCTCGAAATTTTGAAAGTTTGGTAGAATTTGAAATTTCTGCATTTCCAATATTGGAATGTATCCAAAACTTTTAAAAATCAATCGACCTGCATCCGCATCCACTAAAACTTTATAATTGAGTTTCGCCTCGCATTCTTTCCCGACAATTACACATCTCGTAGGAACTTTCCAACCAGCCTTAGTGCGGGAAAATCTCGGATGAATAGAAAACTCGAGAAAGTTTTCTAGGCGCCTGAGAATCCTCATCTACTGAATCGATATGAGTATAATAATATATGTTCATACTTGTAGTAGTTACATTAAAAAAGACACTAAAAGAAAGAAATTATTATATTGTATTAATTACTATCTTCCTCCACGATTTTTACTGAAGTTATCTTACAAATCACATTCAACATTTCTAGAATTTATAGTATTTTATATTTTAAAAAATGGAAGAGGCTTAAACATTAAATCAATCGGTAGACCTGACTTGGGAGGATGCACGTTGACAGAGAGACGTCGTGGGTGCTATATGCTCCACCTAGGATTTGGACATGGATTGAGTAAGTAAATAAACCAGATTGGTAGATCCGTGCTGATTAGAAATTCGCAGTACCCAAAAGCGTCCTTATCTGAGTCCTATTACTGGCAAAATGTGTTCATAGGGTGGGTAATTTAAGCATCATAAAATGCTTAAAGCTGCATATGGAACAAAGAAAGTCGTATCATTTTATCGACAAATCAGTTCCAGTGAATAAATCTTTATTGCAAAGTTGTTTCTGTGTTGAATCGCACCGCAAATTCAATACCGAACAATACAATATATCATATTCTACCTTCTCACCTTAAAATGGACAGTATAAAAACTATTTTCAATATTTTATTTAATTTTCATTTGTTTTTTTTACTTGAAATTAATTTATTAACCCTCACGGATTATTACATTCATTTAACAAAAAAACATTTCTTTTTTTAATTCTTCGTCTATTGTTAATGTTAATATTTTAAAAAAATTTTGGAATGATTGTCTGTGTTTTTTGTTTAGTTTTGTCTGGAAGTTTATTGTATAATTTTAGTCCTTGGTTTATAACTCTCGACTCTCCATGTCTCGTTTTAAAATAGATATTCTCGTATTATGTCCGTGTTAATTACAATTTTTAGTTATTTGTCAACAATTGGTTAGAAAAGAAAGAAAAGTTCAGTTATATTTAATTGTTTGGTGTTAGATGAGGAAGGTAATATACATCCTTTAATATTTTATTTTGTAGTCTACTTACATCATTTTAGTTTCCTGTTTCCCATAGTTGTTACTTAATTTTCAAAACCGATATTTTTAGATTTATAACTCTTATTGGATGTTCCCTAATCATTCGATATGCGTGGGACCAATAGGAGGCGAGATTTCTGAAGATGAACGGTGCCGCGGATCGGAATAAATGTTTTAGATTTGATTTTAAGAACAGTTTTTTCTCGAGAAAAAAGTTTAGTAGGTCGGAGGTAATGCACGCCGATCGACGATATAATATATTTGATATTTTAAATAGGCTTTAAACATTACATTATTTTCTTTTTTTGGAACAAAGTTTCTGATTTAAAAATAAAACACTCAATTATATCGCTTTTTTGCTAATTAAATTATTGATTTGAATTGTCCTTGTCAATTTTTTGTCTATTGTTTGTCCTACTTAACATATTCTATTTCAATTGGTAGTTCGTTGTTTATGTCAGCATCTATTTTATAGTTTTTTTTTCTAGGTTCAAAATGTTCAATATTACATATTTTATCAGAATGTATATTCTTTTATCAACAATGTTTTAAATTCGTCCAAATGTTTGTAGACAATCTGGATCTCCTCTCTAGGGAGTAACTCAGATCTAAATTTGTTGTAACAGGGAGGGGATTTTTTTTAGAAGGAAATATGGAAGTCTAGGCATTTACAGGAATTATGACTTGTCATTGGCTTGTTCAATGAGATCCAGCCTGTCTATAAACGTTTGGACGTACTCAAAACATTGTTGATAAAACTAACTGGTATAAGTAGTACAAAAAATAAAAAAATGTTTTCAGGCGTTGCCTAGTAGGTGAATGGTTCAGTCGGATGATTCTCACTCACATGATAAAGGTTTAAGCTCTTTTACTTCACAAAACTCAACAGATGGAAGAGTTGAGGAAATGTGGATGTTAAAAATATCGGCAGAATGGTGAATGTTTCACAGTGTGTAAAGTCGCCACGTAAACCAGCCAATGACAGGTCATAAGCCCTGTTAATGCTTAGACTTCCGTATTCCCTTCTCAAAAACATTTTCCCTCTCTGTTGCAACAAATTGGCTATGTTTTTTTGGTTAGCGACTCGAAACTTTTTTTATTTTTTTTATCACTATTATCACCATTTTATATATTTTTATTTATACAGGTGTTCTTTAAACCCTGTCACATCCGAAACCACGATGATCAGTATGGGCAAGAAGACATAATAGTATATTTTTTAAAATATTTAGAACAAAGATTTTTTTTTAATAAAACATTTAAAAAAACAAATGGTTGCTTACTTCTGCAGGGGAGAAGTGAGGGGAGCGCGGCGCAGTGTCAGCCTCCCCCCTTCCTCCTCCTCGTTTCACCCCTGCAGAAGTAAGCAACCATTTGCTTTTTTTATGTTTTATTTTTTTAAATTTTATTTGTTCTAAAAAAATATTTTAATGTGCCAATATGTCTTCTTGCTCATACTGATCATTGTGGTTTCGGATGTGACAAGGTTTAAAGAACACCCTTTATATTACTATACACGGCACGCAATCCCTTTTACCCTACAAAAAATACAAAGTATGTAGAAATAAACACTTCAAGTAATATACAGTAAGAAAACGAAAAAAAAGAAGCGTAAAAGTTTTTGAAGTACATATTTTATATAACACAGTGGTTTCATACAATGAACACGCTAACACATTGCACAAAAAAAAATCGTTAAAAGGCAGATAAAAATTTGAACACTAGAAAAATCATTTTAAAATAACGGCAGGTAGGTTTATCTTTAATTATAGATAGACTAAACAAATAAAAAAAAAACAAAATATAATTATACCAATTTGGAGAGTTTTTCTTTAATGTTTGTGTCTTAGTTCACCTGTAATTCCACACCAAGCACAAAAGTTTGTCTCTTTTTTGGCCTTTTGTTTCGTTTGTTTTTTTTTATTTGTGCTTTTTGCCTTTGATTGCCAGTTAAAAATACGGCTTTATTTGTAAGAACCTGACTTTTAAATTATCGGGATTGTTGCAAACATGGCAACCTCTACATGAGTATTGTAAAGTTGGATTGTATAAAATTAAATTGATTATTTAACTTTTGTTTCTTGACATAATCATGCTTATGTCATTACTGCTTACGTATAAAATATTTACTGATTAAAATAAAAAAAACGAAGTTTAAAAAAAAAGTTGAAGTTAAGTATTGTCTCAGTTTTTTTGTGATTTGCTCAAAATAAAGAAAGATGGATTTTGCCGGGTTGGCAAATAGTACCCTCATATATAGGTGGCATAAAAATATACTCCTTACAAAATGCAAAATACAATGTAAAAAGCGTAATAGTCGTATTAGATGATGAAAAAAATTATACAAGAAGTTTCTCTGTTTCTTGTACAATTTATTTTATTGTAAATTGTTTGTAGGCATGCGGAGTGCCTACGTTATTATTTTTAACGCCATCGTGCCCGGAATTTTTTTTATCTGCGATGTAAATCTTTTTAGCCGTACTATCGCCGTCCATTCGCTCTACATGGTCTATAATATCTATAACATACAATCATATTATTTTCATAATTGAAATAGAAAAATTACAAAAATAACATCAAAAGGTGACCCAATGAATAAGCAAGTCACCCTTACACAATGTACGGATCTCAAAAGTTGTGCACCTATCGTACATAGTTTTACCACACTTTCATTCTTGTTTTTTCCAATGCCATACTTTGGTTAAATAGGGGTCAGCACCAGGACTACATTATGAATGGCTAATTTCACCTCCTGCGACAAACATTCTTTTTCTGAAACTGAAAACTGAATTTTACTAAAATAGTACGAGTACGTAAATACATAGGATAAAAGATACTTATTTGAGATGATTAATTCAAATAAAAATAATCAAAAACATTAGATTACTAAATTCATTCGAATGAACGTCCGAATGCAGTAATTTATTCGAATAAATTAGTAATTGAATGAATGAATTTATTAAATTTATTATTTGAAAATTTAAAATATCTCTTTGGCATCCTGGGCCCTGGCGCCCTGTAATCCTGGGGGGAAGGGGCAATTCCCAGATCTTGGGAAATCCGTTTTCAAAGATTCTGACTTTTATGCGAATTCTGTTGCCTCCCTCCCCTCTCCATGATTTTGAGTGATGATAGGCCACAATAACCGAAACGCCCATCTCCATTATCTATGAAATACCGAAAATAAATCATTCATTCGATTATTTCATTAATTCAATTATTTCATTAATTCAATTACTAATCATTTGACTAGTAAATTCATTCAATAATTTTCATCTCTAATTACTAATGGCCGTGTTTAGAGAGAAGACTCGGCACAAGACTGTATACTAATATGTAGGTGGGCACTTTTATAACAATGTCGTGAATTTGATAATCTCTAATCCAAGGAACAGAGGAACAATGCAGTAAGTATCTTTCTACTCGTAATTCTGCGGTGTTCTCGTCTCTGGCATTTTTCAAATAAACCGAGTCTATAAAATGGTCACACGTGTGAAAGGACCATTAAGGCTACATTGTTTTCATTTTGTACCGCTTCCCGAGATGTGGCATTGGAAGCTCGGGGTGTATCTGGCAAAGTACACTTATCTTGGAGATTCTCTTCTTACTTTCCGAAGAGCAAATCGTATTTTATTACCATATTAGAAAACGCAACAGTGAGCTAGAATTGAACGTAGTTATGCAGAAAACAGCCAGCCATAGAAAAGTGAAACTGAGATAATAGCACTTTTGTGAAAATGGTGAATAATCGAACAGTTGGAATGTTTTTCGACTTTAAAAAATGATAAACAATAAAAACATAAGTTTTTTTTATATAACAAATAAGAATGCAATTATGTATTTGACCAGTTTTATTGATTTCTAAAGTACCGTAAGATTTTTATAGTTTTGTGGGTCTTTTCTGCAAATTGAGAAATGCCGTTTTTGAGGTAGATACTATTTTCAAAAGGTGATTTTTACATTTACCGTGTAACAGAGGACGAAAAATTTTATTTTGGCATAGTAATGACTTAATTTCACCATATCTGGTATTACCGCAGTTTACCTCTGGCATACAGAATACACAAAAGATACGATTTTCGTTAGTAATTTTTTATTCTATTTACAGTTTTCCACAAACAAATGCTATAGTCTAAATGTATTACAACAGAGCGGGAACAGTTTTTTGAGGGGGAATATGAAAATTTAGGCATTTACTGGGCTTATGACCTGTGATTGGCTGGTTTAAGTGGCCACTTTACACTGCCTATGTTTTAACATCCATATTTATCCAACTCTTCCATCTGTTAACTTTTATGATGTAAAAGAGCTGAAACCTTTATTGATGGGGTCAAGATTCATTTTGAGATTCATTCATCTACCAAAGTAGGTGAAATAATTCAGCCAGAGTTGCGAATGTAACAGTGTGTAAAATTGACATATAAACAAGCCAATTACATGTCAAAATCCCTGTAAATGCCTTGACTTCTATATTTCCATCTCACGTTAAAAAAAAATAAAATATGTAAATATACATAATATTGACGCTGGAAAGAAAAAAGCGACATGTCGCAACTTTACAAAAGAGCCAATTATAATTTGATTTTTTTTTATCAATAATTAATCCGGTTTTTTTAATACGTATGCATGAATTTTTTTTATTAATAAAAATATATATTAGCTCTTCTGTAAAGTTGCTACATATCGCATGTTAACTTTTTTCTTTCCAGCGCAGCGTCGAAATCTATTTACGAATTACGTCTGTTTTTAGTGGGCAGATAGAGCTTGTACGTATAAACTTATACTTATATAAATATATTTTTTATGTACACATTATATATACTCAATACTGCCGTCCTAAGCAAAAGGGCAATAATTTAGAAAAGTCGTATTTTGAGATATTACACGTTTTAGATTTTTTTAACTTTATGAAAATTAAAAATAACTATAAATAATCATAAGCAAAAACACAGTATGTCAATTGTTTTTAAAGCATTAAACCTGAGTGAGTCATAACTACACTGAGTTTTTGCTTATAGATTTCTAGATATTGTGTTATTGCTTAAAAACCTTTTAAAAATATCAAATCGGTTTTCGAACTGAAATATTTTTTTACTGATGCATTATTTCAAATGGTTCCAGATTTCTTGTAAAACGTTACCTCATACGAATTTAAATCATTTTGTCTTTTTGTCAAAAAACTGCATTTTTGCTTATGGAGGCAGTATATCTCAAGGGCGATTTAGAAAAGTGATTTTACGAATATTGATTTTTATAGAGTACTTGGGTTCTTGAGTAAATACGCCGCGTTTGACAATATGCCGCACTACCGAAAATTATTTAGTTTATGCACGTATGACGCTGCAATAGCGCACATTCATTCAGCATTGACAGTATTTATGGAGAACGAACCGCATGGCGATCGCAGCGAAACAGTTTTTTTAATTACAGCTGAAAACCTAAGGTAAGCCTTAACACACATTCACATGAAGTTTCTTGAAACTATATTTGTGATAGTTACTGTATCAAAAATAGCCGCTGTAGATGGATTTTTCAGAATAAATTTGGATAATGAGGTCCATGATTTGCAACAGTGTGTTTGTTTGTAATGTCATTTTGCATGGGTTTTGTTTCGTCGTTTAAAATGTCGCACGGTGGCTATTTGGGATTAAATGCCGCAGTTAGTTGAGGGGTTTTGTGCATACTTAGTAGTTTGCTTTTATTTATTTTAGAATACTACGACAGTGCAAAACGAAACATTTTTGAGCACAATGAACGGCGGAAGCTCTGCAGAAATCTGTAAGAGATGTTATGCAGAAAAGAGGCTGTATTTACGAGATCTCTAGACGTTTCAACATACCTGGACGCACTTTAATGCTGCGCATAAATTATATTAATTTGGAGAAAATTCCTCTAAGTCAAGAAATGAGAAAAAAATTGTTGCATATGTCCAATAAACTTTTGTGAGAAATGGAAACCTTAATTTTTAGTTGTAGCCATAATACTTCACTGGTGGGTAATATGACATTTCGACTGTTTTTATTTTTTCAATTATTATAAGAGTTTTTTTAATATTTATTTTTAATTTGTAATGGTAAGTTGGGCGAATACAAATTATTTCTGGTATTTTTCTTTTCATAATATTCCTTTTTCCGCGTACGAAAAATCCTAAGACTTTTTTTGTTGCCATATCTCCCCGACTATGTAATTTATTTTTGGAATATATAACCTATTTGTAGATACGAGATACGATACTCGTACATTAAAATTTTCGCTAAGCATTACAATTTTCAATAATGTTAGTCCCAACGATTTTACTAACCATTTTTAGTCCTACTAACCATTAACTCTCGCTATATACATATATTTTTATCCAGCATTTCCTCGTACCCAAATCAACTTAGTGATCCTTTTTGTACTCATTATTTTTGCACACCTATTTACCATTTTTTTCTCATGTACATATGAAAATTATTTTGTATTTAATTTTGTTCTTGTAAGAATAATAAGTGTTAATAACAAATATAGGCACGTATATTATAAAATTCATTCTTTTTTTTACAATGGTAGGTAGATGCTATTTTAGGTTTGTTTTGAAAATAGTTATTTATATTAAATACTAAGTTTGTCGTATTCACATTTCATCAATAAAATCCTTTGTAATCATTTATATACAATAATCTATTCCGGCGGTAAAATCGTAATTTATATTAATTCAATGTTACATATGAAAATTAAATGGGACATTTTCAACAAAAACCGATAGCCTTGGAACAAACATACTTCTATTTTTTTAAATTGTGTCATTGTGTATTTTCATACTAGATAGAGTTGTAAAAATATCGAAAACGAATCGACAAAAATAAAATCGATCTGAGAGTTCTTAGTGAGTACATCCCTAAAAAGCGCATGCGCAGTAGTAGAAACAATATTGCGCATGCGCGTTTATGAAACTTCTAACCAATCAAAAATTGTATCGGAATTCGAAGTTTCTCGTGTCGTGCGACATGTGATTGTTTTGTTAAAATCGAAATATTACATAAAAATGGTTATTAAAAGGGATATGCCTTCGTTGTCTTCGATTACTGACCCAGAATATGGAAAACCGGCTAAAACTGCCAATCCGGTATGTTTAAAAATTCGTACTAGTATTTCCATTTATATAAAAAGTTGGGTTATATTAATTTCTCTGGATTTTTTCAGCTTCTGCAATGCCTGGGCGAGCCGCACATAGAATCGTTTAATTTTCTGGTCGATGAGGGCCTAAATATGGCTTTAAAGGATATTTTACCCATTAGTTTTGAGTTACCAAATTCCAAAAAAGTGTGTTTTGGCATACAAGATGTGACCTTTTCTAAACCTGTGGCGCCAATCGGAGCAATTGGCATAAAAAATCATACCATTTATCCTACAGAATGCAGGCAAAGAGGCTCCACATATAAGGGGAAATTAGAAGTAAAACTCAAGTGGAGTGTCGATGGAAATGAAAAACCATCCATTGATAAGGATATGGGTGAAGTACCCATTTTGCTTAGAGTAAGTATCAATTTATTACACAAATTGTTTATTTCCAGTATCAATTTATTAGCCTTCTCCGTGTTCACCTTGACTACCGAGGTCCTGGCTTCGATTCCGGTAATATTAAAAATCCCAACATTTTACCATGCGCGCCTCCCCCAACAAACGACAGATGAATAATCAACTAACAAAAGTTTATCAGTTATGTGAGAGCACTGGGGCTTCATTTTATTAACCAATTGGGGAATCCTTTTGGCTTCATAGTAGTCAGTGCACAGCGCAAATGATTTCCAACGTGTAGTCTATTTCTTTGTTCTGTCTTTATTCCAAACAGTGTTGAAAAACCACGTTCACAAAGATACGCTTTTAATAAACAACGCTTCGCGAAGGTCTCGCCAGCAGTATGAGGTTTTAGGCTTTTGGCTATAAACAGTAAGAGTTCATAAAAATGACCTGTTAATGGCACGAAGGATACCGCAGTATTGCTCTGAATTCGTTTTAGTTCTTGGCTTTCAGCACACAATATTCTTCTGGTTTTTTTTATGACGCTCCGTGTTTTGTTTCAAGATGTCGCATGAGCCGTGTAGGCCGCAGTGCATCGTTACTTAACACCTCGTAACATATCACACATTGCGGTTGCTCAGCACCATTACATATGTTGTTATATATGGGGTTGTTGGCATCGAGACATGTTTTTCTAATAACAAGAACATAAATATACAGTTTATTGTTGTTGCCGTCGCGCGCCCCTGTGGGTCACTCTACGCTCCCTAAGTGGGGAGCACTCCACTGGTTGGGAACCCGTGCTCTAGCACATATTTGAAAATGATCAGTTTTAATAGAGTAACAGGCTTATATTTTCTTTGCATAAAAATTTACTGAAATAAAATATGATAACTTACTGTTATAACAATATACTTTTGTATTTTTGAATTAGGATGAATTTGAGGCCACAGTCTCAGGCTGAAGAAAACGAGATTCAATCTCAATCCACAGAAGCATTTCCTGAGCAATAGAGTTGTTGATGGCTGGAATAAGCTGCCACAAGAGCTGATCTCAATGTTTAGTCTCAATGGGTTCAAAAATGGACTAGATTTGTTTCGGAAAAGTTAAAGTGCGCCAACAGCTAAAAAATATAAAAAACTTTTGTTAAAATAGATTTAAACAAATCAGCTTTAAGCTGCTCGCTTGATATTAATATAATAATAATAATAATAATAGTACCAAAATCATAAATCAGTAAAACCATAAATTTGAGATATTCAAGCTTAAAAAATTAAGAAATCAAGTACAGTGTATTAGATTATTTAATAACCTTAGTGATAGAACATTTTCAAATAATATATTTTAGTGTGCCCACCGTTCTAGTGTGTTCACCGACCGGCACTAAGGCTTGTCACATGGGAGTTGGAACGTGCGGGTAAATTCCCGCAAGAGTTAACTGCTTGCACGCACTGGCGGGTAAAAACCGCTACTACATCTATGAAAAATGAGTGTCATGGAAGCAATTTTAATATTAATATTAAACACCGTTTTTAGGTACATCCTTTAAGCAGCCAAAGACTTCTCAATGGGCAATTTTTATTACCTACGTAATGGGCTTTACTTATAAACCTGATATTTTTTATTTTTTTTATAAGAGAAATACTCTAGTTCTTATTATTTACTCAAATATTTCAATTTTCAGACCATTTCTATATAAAATTACGCCTAGGCATAGTGGTAGAATAAGGATGGTATAGTGAAAATTCTTACTCACAAACCTCACATTGAGCTGTACTGTATACTGTGTTGTAAAACTGGCCGAAATGCAGATTCGCAACTTTAAAAAATGTGTTAAACCTTTTTATTTGTATATTTAAAAACCTTGACATCAGCCCGATGATATGCATGTATAAATTTTTAAAAATGTACATGTACTTGAGTTTTGTCTGTGTCCAGGCGGATAAAGAATTCATTTCTGTGTGTGAAATAGAACCAAAACCCCGGATTAGTGTTTTTGACTCTATAGATACTCTCGAATAAAAATCCTAAAAATGGGAGGGATAAGTCGGCCTCGTGGTGTAGTGGTTAGTACATTCAACTTTTTACCTTCCATGCTTGAGGTCCCTGGTTCAATTCCTAACAGGGTCGACATGAAATATTTGTTATAAAGGTGGTTTAACACTGCGATATTTCCCTATCTCTGGTCTAGTGCCTGAAGCGTAAGTCTGATCGCCTTCATATAACAGATGATCAAGGTACGCTCCATTTGGTGTTCCAATGTAGTGAAACGTATAATTACTTTGAAATAAAGTATGGTGAACCATTCTAAAAGATACCCGCTTAGGTGAAAATGCTTAATGTTCAACAATGAATGAAGAATGAATGAAACACTACCAAGTAGTTTGACGAATACTTTGTATCATAATTGTTGACTACCTGTTGAATTTCATCGAATAATAATAAATAATTGTATTTACAGTCCAAGCTTTGTAACCTCGGTGGAATGAATCCTGAAGAATTAGTATCAGTGAAAGAACATGAAGAAGAATGGGGCGGATATTTCCTAGTTAAAGGCCATGAGAGGCTGATTCGAATGCTTCTGATGATGCGAAGGAACTACCCTACAGCTATTCGGAGACCGACATGGAAATCCAGAGGCACTCTGTTCTCTGAACTTGGAATATTAATTAGGACCGTTACACCTGATCAAACTGCAACAGTAAGAATCTTGACAATCATAGGATAAATGAATTTCATAAATTTTAATGAAAAAATAGATTTCATCTTGCAGTTTTTGATATTAATCGCTTATTTTATTTTTACTTGGTTTTGTTAATCCTCTTTTTAGTAACCAAATTCTAAGATCTAGCGCTGCATGTTCACTGAGAGATCTGTACAATAAGCGGAATGTAAATTTTATATTAAATGTATATTTATTTTGATTATTGTCATTAAAATAAAAATCAATACTTGCGTAGACTGTCTCTGGCGTTAATTACCCTTATATCGACACCTCCTATGTATAATATCATAACCTGCAAATTGCAATTTTACAGGATTTAAAGATATTTGTGTTCAGTATAAATCTATTTTCATTTTAAAAGAACGATTTTTGAAAATAATTGTATGCATATTTATTTTTTTAACTTTTTTTATATAAGTGTACAAAAAACTTTAAATGTTTTTGTAAAAATGCATATTATGATATTATACTTTGGAATAGATGTTCAGTAAAATATTGTATGAATGGCATACAATTATCAAACATTTTGCTGGAAACCGGTCGGTAGAAAAAAAAAGTGGTTAAAAACAAAGTTGTTTTTATTCTTACATTACTTAACAAAACTGTCTAACTTGGTAAATTTAATATTTTTGATATTTCCATTTTTATCACAGGCTTTCAGATTGCCAAGGTAGTAAATTTATACAGAGCTATTAAATAGGTTAAGTGTATATTTTTGTGATAATACTGTTTAAGAATCATTGAAGTTTGTGTCTTTCCAAGGCACCTTATTTAAAAATAAAAAAAATCACTTATTTGAACATTATGATACACTGATGTTTTCAGCGATAATTCTGTTATTATGTACATTCTAAAAATATGCTACATATTCCAAATTTTAATTATTTATACCAGTTAGGTTACTTTAAGGTTTAATTAAAAATACATATTATGTATCTCACACCTTTTATTTATTTTTAGTTTTATTTCATTTTAGAACAACTCCCTTCATTTTGTGCTCAATGGAACCGCTAAATTTATGTTCAGCTACAGTAAAGTGATGTTTTACACCCCATTAATACTTATTATGAAGTGCTTGGGAAATTATTCTGACGTGTTCATATATCAACAGTTAATTAGAGGAATGAAAGGAGATCTTTACTATTCCAGGTACCTTTCAAAATGTTCTTTTTTATTGTAATTTTTTTTTTTTATAAATGGAGAAACGAGTCTAAATCAAAGATTTTGAAAAAAGTAACTTTTCTCTTATTGTTTGTATAAAAGTCATTAAATATTTTTTTCATTTTGATTTCATTTTTAATGTTAAATTCACATAGCATCACAAAATGTGTAAAAAATTACTTTCCTATAATATTGGGATTTATGATGCTGGCCCTATTAAATCCAAGCCACAGAATACTAACCTAAATTCGTACAGCTTCTGGATGCGTAAAACTAGGTATAAGTATACTTTCACTTATAGGGTTTCATTTTATAGTGATTGTTTATTTATTTTGTTTATAGCTGTATTCAAAAAATGTTGCGGGAACTACACGAGGAGAATCTTCATACCGGTCAACAATGTAAAGAATATTTGGGGAAAATGTTTAAGTCTCGTATATTAGAACTCCCTCCGTGGTCCAGTCATATAGAAATCGCCGATTTTGTTTTGAATCGATGTATTTTAATTCACTTAAAAAATCACGAAGACAAATTCAACCTGTTAGCATTTATGAGCCGTAAACTATTTGATTTTGTTCAAGGTAAATGTAAGGTGAGTCTCTTTTAAATTGCATATAAATAAAAAAATAATTGAATGATTCAACAGAAATGGATTTTTCTTAGAGGATATATGAGTCTAAGCTTTACAGAGATTATAATCTGTCGTTGGGTGGTCTG
This sequence comes from Micrasema longulum, assembly GCF_059751315.1. Taxonomy (NCBI): domain Eukaryota; kingdom Metazoa; phylum Arthropoda; class Insecta; order Trichoptera; family Brachycentridae; genus Micrasema; species Micrasema longulum. Next base: position 281,118 of record NW_028279180.1, on the reverse strand, counting down.
AGTAATCACTTCAAATTTGTTAGTGATAATTCTTGGTAGAAGTTTATTGTAATTTATCATAGAAATAAAACAAGAGTATGCTATAATAAAAGTCGGCCTCGTGGTGTAATGGTCAGTGCATTTGAGATGCTTAATACATTGTTGCGTATTATGATCAATATGTGACAACAATATTGCAAAAATGTGTTAACCCAGCTAAAGACGTTTTCTTTGCCAAAATTGCTGACAAGTTTCGTTGGACAAGTAACTTTTTGTAATTTGGGAATCAATATTGGAAGTAAATCCCAAGGTATTTTTAATGTCAGGTTTGAAACATAAAGCTTTTATTTCAATTTTATTTATTTTTTACTCAAAATTTTCCATTACAATTAAATATGTACTATTGATAATTTTACATTTAAAAAACAAAATATAGATGTATATATATAATTTTTGTTTAGAAGCAACATTTATTGATTTAGTAAACGCCCAGAGGGCTCTTACAATATAAAGTACATGAATATAACATAAAATCATAATTATTTCACATTATTTAAAACATTTTTGCGTTATTGTTATTACAAAGGTAATTTGTATTATAATTTATGTCCATAAATGTAAATTTACTTTCAGTAGCACTGTTGTAATTTATCATGGGAGGTAATGTTCTAGATAGTTATATTTGGGCACATCTGCTACACTAATTAATACATTCACGGTTTTATTGGATTCATATAAATTTAAAGTACGTAACAGGCACACTATTGTTTGAAAGTTTCCTTTGTTTTGGTTAGGATTTTCTAAAACTATGCTATAAAATAAATAGTCTACATCTTTCAACTGTTTGTCTCTAACATGTCTACTCATTGAGAAATTGTAAACGCTAACTCAATGTTTTTCTAAATATAGTTTACTACTTATTTTCCAATTTTAAGCTACGGTTAGAAAGAGGATCTATATTCCCGCCCAGCCCATATAAGGGCTGAGCGTGAATAATATTGGGTGTCTCAAAACCTACTTGAATTTGATTTTTTTATTAAAACACATATTGTAGTTGAATTTTGAGGGTGTTTTCTTTTCAATGTAAAATATGGACACAGAGAAACACAACATCGGGCAAATGCCCGCCTTGGCTCTGTTGACAACATTCACCTTTTCACAAAATTTTCGATCACATTTTGACATAATTGTGGATGAAGTTCGTCAATAACTCGTCAAATTTCCGTTTTGAACTCCGGAATTGTCTGTGGATTATTTGCATACACTTTCCCCCTCAGAACCCCCAAAGAAAAAAGTCCACAGGTGTCAGTTAACTTCTCCCTGCCGTGAGATAACTCATCTTGGAAATTTCATCCGCATTGTTTCTGCCACAGTGTGGCAGGTTTTTTTACAGAGTGTGATAATTTTTTTTATATGTTGATTGTATTGTGTGAAGTTATAGATCCTTACAAATTGTTTTGCCTTTTTGAAACATCTAAAAATATTTTTAATACATTTACTAGTTTTATGCTGTTGTTCTCTGTGTAAGCTAATTGTATGGTGTTTGTTTTTTTAAACAGGTTGAAGGTACTGATGCAGTAATGATGCAGGAAATATTACTCGGTGGACATCTTTATTTACAAGTCATCAAAGAGAGACTGCAAAGTTTGCTTACATCAATTAAGTTTAACATTTTGAAAAAAGCACGAAGCAGTCCAAATTATGAGCTATCACAGGTTTGTAGTACTCTTTCTTTTATTTATTTAATACAGTTTACAAAAAAAAACATTTAAAAGACTGAAAATGATTGTTAGTAGATATTGTTTTTAAAGAAACATATCAATAACACTTATCTCATTTAATACTATGTATATTTAATACTAATACTAGGTACTAGCTTAACTGTAATATTATGGAAGCAAGGAAAAAGGATGAAAAATACACACAACTCAATAATAAGATAAAATAGAAACATCAAAAACAAGATTAAAAATACCCAGCAGTCCATAAATAAAATGTTCTGAATCATATACAGTCAACTATCCTATAATGCGATTAATTCGTTCCGCGTTATATGGAGACCGCGCTATAAAAAACATTAATACTAATCAGTTTATTTGTAACGCGTTATATAGAAACCACTGCCTCATTATATGGAAACCGTACTGTAATGGGCCTGCCACACACTCGACGAGTGGCGGGGGAAGTAGCGAGGAGAGGAGGAAGAGACGTAGTGTGGCAACATTACTCGTCATGCCGCACGTCATGCTCCTCGTCGTGCCCATCGCTCCCTATTTTGTCGGTTTTTTGAGCGCGAGTCAAAGGGCCGGCAATATGAGCGCGAGTGGAGGCCCCATAATCGCGCGGCCGCAATACGCATCGAGCGCTCACACAAGACGCACACGTCATTTTTAAATGATGTATATTTTGTATGACATTTTTTAAACTATTTTTTGTAATTTAATTTTTTTTACAATACACAGAAGAGGTGAAACAAAGCACCTTTTTAAAAAATAAAGGATAATTACACATAAATGAAATACATATTAATGAAATACATACAAACTATAAAAATAGCAAACAAAAATTCCACAAAAGCATGGCCTGTTCGTGGGTATACAAGAAATGTTTATGAATTTTTGCTCCTATAATAAATAGACAGATATAATATTTTTGTGTTATATAAGAAAGAGAAAAGAAAATATTCTGTTAAAGACTATAAGGTACTTTTTTATTTTATAGTAATTAAAAAAGGAAATAAAAAATATATATATAAAAAGTAAAAATATAAATTAAATCACCAACAACAACAAACCATCACACCGTTTCCCCGTAAGGGTAGGCAGAGAGGATAGAACGCCACAACACTATCTTTGCATACAGATCTCGCTTCCTCTACATTCATACATCTTCTCATGCACGTGCGCCAATTATTCCGACTTTTTACATGTCCATCTTCAAGTATTTGTTGGATTTGGTCATGCCATGTCTTTCTCGGTCTTCCTCTATTTCTGCATCCATCAACATTCGTATTGTAAATATTCTTAGCCGTTCTTTCGCTGTCCATTTGTTCTACATGTCCAAACCAGCGCAGAGCTCCTTTCTTGATTTTGTCGATAATGCTTGTCTTAGCCTTACATAAGGTACGGATCACAACATTTGTGCATCTATCGTACATAGTTTTACCACACATTCGCCTGAGAGATCGCATTTTGACAGCATTCTGCCTACTTTCATCCCTGTTTTTCAAAGTCCATACTTCGCTCCCATACATCAGGGTCGGGACCAGGACTCCGTTGTGAATGGCTAATTTTGCCTCTTGCGACAAATATTTATTTGCTGGAAAACGCTTTACATGGAAACCGCATTATAGGAAGTTATTTGCAATTTTCGCTTTGCTCTGTATGGAAACCGCGTTATAGGAGGGTTGACTGTATAAACTCATCAGACTAATATCTTAAATATGAAATTTTAAAAATTCTATGATAAATAAATGCAGGAACTTATGTAGATTATAAAAGTATTATGGCTTATAAGAACTCGCATAAAAGCCATACTTTTATAATCCCAGATCGAAAAAGTAAAAAAATAAACTAAATGCATTCAAACCGCTTCAAATTAATTTTTCACTGTAATTCAATCAAACTTTGGGAATATTTCAAAACACTGTAGTCACCTGTTTTCATACATATATATAAATATAAGCGTATTTATGTACGGTGTCCTTAATAAATAAAATCGATGTATTAATTTCTGTCAGTTCTAAAATAAGTTGTGTTCATGGTATGAAAATGTTGTTTTTTATTTCCTAATTTGAATGCCATAATCATGGCCAATTTATATGTTAGCCCTGTTTTATGATACATCTTTTCGAGGACACATATTTTATTGACTCAATTTCAATTATAATAATTGCTTACTTGCCAAAAAAGAAACAATTTCACCCACTTGGTAAGGAACTATGTACACAAATTATCATACCCAATATGATTGATTCAATTTTGATACAGAAAGATGTCTTATCAGCTATCAAATATTCGAGTGGATTAGAAAATGCAATGGTGGCCTTCCTAGCTACGGGAAATCTCCGAACAACTTCTGGGCTTGGATTAATGCAGGACAAAGGTCTCACCATTGTTCCTGAAAACATCAATAGAATGCGATACATGTCTCATTTCAAGTAAGTCCCATAGTAATTTCAATGTATCCTAGAACATTATTTCCTAAAAAACAGATTGAATATTTGTTATCCTACTACAATTATGATTAGATTAGATTCTACTTAGATGAATGTGTGAGAAATCAATGTACGAATGATGAAATCAGGCGAGAGTGTAAATCTGAGTCAGGTATAATTGATAAGATTAAGAAAGGGTCTCTGAGATGGTTTGGTCACGTAGAACAAATGGACGACGAAAGAATCCTAAAACAAGTATATATGGCGAAAATGAACGGTAACGTGAGACGAGGATGACCAAGGAAGACGTGGCATGATCAGATAAACCAAAATCTTAATTCTGGACATGTCAAAAGCGGGCAGAACCGAAGGGCATGTATGACAAGATGTATGAATGTGGAAGAAGCTAGAAATGTATTCCGGGATGGGCGTGTGTGGCGATCTATTCTCTCTGCCTGCCCCTACGGTGCAATGACGTGATGGTTGTAGTAGCAGTAGTAGTACTACAATTATTATAGTAGCGATTGTTAAAATGGAATTCCCAAAAAACTTCTACCTACTTTATGTAACAATAAAAAAATATGACAAAATGCTTAGCAATTCAGTTGTACAATACAGCCTGTAACAATAGTGCCTGTATGTCAGTTGCATCGAAAAAAGTTCAGAAAAGAAAAGATCTTCAAGTTTTTAATCCACTTTTAGATCCGTACATCGTGGGTCATTCTTCCTTGAAATGCGCACAACTGAAGGAAGGCAGTTACTACCCGATGCCTGGGGCTTTATTTGTCCTGTGCATACTCCCGACGGCGCTCCCTGTGGTCTCCTTAACCACCTTACAATGCAGTGTACTGTCACTCCTTCACCTGATCAAAATAAAATCAGAAATGTTCCGCACATTTTAGTCAGCTTAGGTGAGATTATTGAAATAAAACTAGCTTTATATTGGTATAATTAAATTTGTCAGCATGCATGTCACACTCGGAGAATAAAAACAAACTGGTACATGTTTCCAATATGAGATTTACTAGTATGGATGGGCTAGGTGTCCATAAACATCGTAATCGTAATAATAATTTTCTTTTACTAATACAATTAATGTTCAATGAATGTACTTGTAACAAATACCACTCAAAATAATGATCAAATTCAATAAAAACATTTAAATAAAATAAGTGAATATTATTATTTCAGACTTATTGCTCTATGGAAAGAACAATGATACATTCATCACTCACCATTCTAATTTCCGCACAGAAACATGTCAAAAAAGCCCAAAAAAACTAAGAAAGGTTTTTTTTTTTTAAATAAATTTGAGTAAATACAATACTAGAACAAATTTAAATGGTATTTAAATGAAAAAAAATATACAAAATCGATTTTTTATACATTAATATTGGAATGACAAAATAGGCCAAAACTTTGACAGGCTATATCTCTGTTGCACCAATTTCTAGTTGTTTCCCTGTGGAACTGTGGCAGCGATATGTTATTTATTTGACCTGATGACAAATTGCATGCTTTCAATGAGGAACTTCAGCCCTACGAGAAATTGGAGACAAAAAATGTTTTCTTACGGCGCTTAGTCTAATAGTCTATTAACAAATATATATATTTTTTAAAACCACTTAACTTCCTCATTCAGTGGGACTTTATAAATAGATAGGTAGTATTAGTATGTAACATACGTATAAAACAAATTCTAAATCTAATAATCCAAAAATGGTTACATAATTTGTGTTTCATTTTACAGGTATGATTCCCCTTTCTGCATCTATTGATCACATGGAGTCGGACACATACCAATATCCAGTATTGCTCGATGGCTGTTTGATTGGACACCTTCCATTAAGTATTGCTAACAAAGCCAGAGACAAACTAAGGCACTACAAAATATTGGGTGAAGACATTCCTAATACTTTGGAAATTGTATTAGTTCCAAAGAAATCAGTGAGTTTTGTTATATGAACAAATTTCCATAATTATATCCTATGCTTTCACCCATAGGAGCCCTGACAGCCTTCAGGAACATCCAGTTCTCGGCTACAATGTTCAACCGTCTTAACTTATCATAAAACTTCACCTTCCCAAAGATTCGTTAAAATTTCATCGGAACATTCAGTCATGTTCTATCTTTACAAGATTTTTTTGAGCGAATAAACTGAAGGCTCTCGGTAAAGATTGTAAAGTTCATCATATTCTTATGAAGGCTGTTTCTTTGATAATGCATTATGTATATTAAAACAGGTGGTTGAGAAACCATTAAAAATCAATATAAAAAATATTAGTTACAACCCTAGAGTATATACATCTTAGAGTCCGTACTATTCCAAAGTTTGTAAGAATTTTTGAAAAGGGGGCGTGGTCTTTTGTTTAGCGAAGATGTCTTTCGTTTCCAGATGTTTATAAAACAGGGTTGTCACAAATGCACGACTTTAGGTGAATTTTTACAGAGATTGGTAGGGAGTAGGGAGTACAATAAAAACGTTTATTTTAATATTGTTAATTGAATCGGCATTCACTTCGTTATAAATTATTATGAAAATAAAACTTTGTTATTAGTGTTGCACAATTTTTATTATTTTCCAAGAACCACTACTACAGTTTCGGGAGAGCACTCTTCCCATCGACGGGTGATATAAAACTATAAACTATATATTTATAATATTTATAAAATTATATTATAAATATTTATAAAATTTATTGAAATATTTAATTAGACCTAATCGTTTTCGGTAATCCTGGTCTGTAGGTCATAAAAAAGGCAATAAGATATTGTTTTTAATTGAATATTACAACCAGAATCATCTTCTTTTTTCAAACAAAGAGAATACAATTCTAAAATATTTCTTTTTTTTTTTTTTTTAAGTATTACTGAAGGCATAATTTTAAGTAAAAAATAAAAGAAAATGTCACAAAAATGTATGTATGATAAAATGCTTGTATTTCTTTTAATAAACAAAAAAAAATAATGTGGCTGCCGCCACTTTCATGTTCAATTTATTATCTACAAATTATTTCAACAAATTTTAGTTCAATACTTAGTCTTTATTGAGATCCCAGATACCTACGTTTAGTCTAAATTTGAAATGGCGTAATCTGCCGGTCTAAAAGAAATTATATTTTAGTTTCATAAAACTTTTAATTATATTTTTTAATAAAAATACCATTAAAATTATTGTTTTTATCTAATTTATTTGTTTTTATTATTGCGCGATTGAAAAAACACATTCGTTTTTAAATGGCAAAATCGTATGATTTCCTAATTTTGCGTTCGTTTTACCAGACTACAGCCTTAATACCTAATATTTTAAGGTAACGCACAGCCCTGGCAGTCTTATACCCGTATGCAGAGACAAACCTTAAGGTGAGGAGAGTACATTCTATTGTCTTCACTTTCGGGTTATTCTCTGCATTTGAAATTAGAATGTACTTTCCTCACCTTAAGTTTTGTCTCTGCATACGGGTATTAGTTATAAAAGCTGCCTCAACACGTGGTCATAATAATACCATTTAAAAATAGCGCAGATGTATTGTCATCTCTTTTAGTTACATTCAATTAACGACAATTTCATATTCTTTCAGGGAGATAAAAAAAAATAGAATTATATCCAGATGTCAGTTGACTCGGTAAAAGGTCTTCGAGTTTGCATTTCTTGAACATTAAAATAAATATTTTGATTTAAACGATTGAAAAAAATGATTTAAATTACATAAATCTAATGTATAAGGTATTTGAGTTACACAGAAACAAATGCTATAATAATTGCTCAAATGATCGTAAATGTTTGTTGTACATTTATGTTGAAAACTACCAAAAAAATGTATTAAAGTGAAAATTTATAATATTTGATAAATACCTGTGATAACTGAAGCGTTTACTCCCTTTTCCAGTTCTATTTGAACATCCTTTCATGGCACAAGTCGACATAATAATTTGGATGTAATTAGCACTAAATACGTAAAACAATTATCAAAATAACGACAGAGCGTTTGACAGTTCGAAGCAATTCTGCCCGCTTACGTAAAAAATGAGCATCGTACAAATTCTGAAATTTACTACAAAACAAAAAATGAGGACCGTACCCACAGATTTTTTTTGTCTCCCTTTCTCTCATTTAGAACATATTGTAAAAAATGAGTCAGCTATAAAAGGCAACATGCATTGGATTGGTAAAATGTGTTGTTATCCCTCTACAGATGTATATACTCTAAGGTTACAACCCTCACAAGTTACAGGTATTTGTATAGGAAAAGTTAACTTACTTTGGTAGATGAAGTTATTAATCCTCGGCTCCCATCATTTGAATCTACAGCCTATTGTAATGGTGATGGTGCACACTAATATAGTACTCAAAAATAAACGACTGTCTTTATTAACTTCACATATAAATAAAAAATTATTAATTATATAAAATTTGCAACATGTTCATTATTTATTACCTCTTTAAATGAATACATTCAAACAAAAACACCTCCATAGCTCCAAAAATGTATTGCATAATCTTTCTTTACTAAAAAAATATTTTCATCTTCACAGGTCACAACTGCTTTATTAAATTTGTTATACAGTTTACATCCTTTTGTTTTTTCCGGATAAGTATTGACCTTAAATTAATGTTTCTATTTTATCAAAAATTTTAATTCGCAATTAAAGTAGGTGTGTATATTATCATTTCGACAGATTTCTGCTCAATATTCTGGAATGTTTCTCTTTACCGGGGCAGCTAGAATGATGCGACCTGTAGTAAACTTAGCCCTGGATAAAATTGAGTTAATTGGAACCTTTGAGCAAGTCTATATGGATATTGCAATCACTCCCAAAGAAATTTATAAAGGTATTGATTTTTAATAGCATAAATATAGGTACATAATCGGTAGATACAACTTAGTTGTGTGACTAATATACCAATACATATTTATGGAAATGTGCGAAGAAATTATGATGCTGAGATAATTTTTTATTAATCTTTTTTCTTAAGTTTGAAATTTTTATGAACATTATCAATTCATATTGTGGTTTGCATAATATTATGTAGTTTGGTATTTTTGTTTGATTATGCCATTTTTATATTTGCAGGAATCACTTCCCATATGGAGCTATCTGAAACTTCTTTCCTTAGTAATCTTGCGCAGTTGATTCCTATGCCGGATTGTAACCAGTCTCCGAGGTAAGAAAACTTCCATCCAAAACTCCGGACAACTTTGTATATAAAAACTATTTCAGGAAAATTGTAGATGGTAAATCAACGAAAGTAAACTACAGTGTACATATTCTATTCTTGCGAAATGGAAAAAATTCCTCGCTTTTTGCTAACTGTTAGATATTTTATTTCATTTTAATCTGGCGTACTTAAAATTTTCCAAAAAGAGTAAAGAAATTCAGAAATACTTATGCAGTTTTTAGTATTTCTTAATTCATCGGACCGTTTATTTCACTGGTCAGGAACATATTAACCTAATGGTTATTAATATACAGTTATATAAATATTATGTTGACGTCACTTAATAATTAATTCATATTCCCTTTAACCTATTTGCAAGATTACTGCAGGTTATAGGTTAATGATAGAAGAAAACTAAATGATTTGTTATTTTTTTTTTTAATATTAAATTCAATATTTAACTGTTACCAACTGTTACAACTAATTAACTTGCAAGTGCCTGCAAGGGCCGGGTTACCGGAATTAATACACTCTACAACAAACTACAGTGCACATTCACCAATAAGGAGAATGCATGCATTTGCAAACGGTATAGATATATTTAATATCACTCTTTTGAATTTTAAAAGGCAGTTTATCAATTTATTATCTTGATTTTAATTGTGTACCTTTTATTAACTTATATCTGTAGTCTTAATTATTATTTTTCTGTCTTCTTATAATTTGAAATTATTTTAATATAACTTATGGGAAAAAATGCACTTCTGTTCTCACCACTGCAATATATGTGTGTACTATATGTATACCCATATATTTTTTTATTAATATGTTAAGATGGTTTTTTATATTTTTTCTTTTTCTTAATTCATTTTATTTTTTGCTACTTTTGTGTAAAATACATGTCTGTCTTTATATTTATATATGTGAAACATGTGAAAGCCTACAAGGCGTTTAAATAAATAAATAAACACGACTTTTTTTATTGAAATAAAAAAATATGTATTTATTTTTCCACAGAAACATGTACCAATGTCAGATGGGAAAGCAGACTATGGGAACACCGACCCATGTGTGGAACCTCCAAGCAGAAACCAAACTCTACAGGCTACAGACTCCTGCAACTCCATTGTTTAGACCAGTTCACTATGATAATATTGGACTAGATGACTTTCCTATGGGAACTAATGCTATTGTGGCCGTCATTTCATACACGGTAAAACAAACATACATCTTAAATATGTTGTATTAATCATAAACTTCTGTTATTTATTTCCGCATTAAATTTTAAAAACCATAATGATTTAATCTGGCTAACAACAAAGAAGAACTGCAATTCTTGGTAACAAATGTCTACGATGTATGCAAGGGAAGCGATTTGCTGATGAATGTCCATAAATCGAATGTGAAGGTTTTTGAAAGAAATAAAAGTATGACTAAATGTGAAATCACTGTGAATGGAGTTATACTAAAACAAGTAGAGGAATTTGTGTATCTGGGAAGTATGTTTACTAGGGATAGAATGACTGAGAAAGATATTGAAAGGAAGGTGAGTGCCGTTAACAGAGTGAACGGTGCACTTAAATCAACCTTGGCAAATAAATGTTTGTCACAAGAGACAAAATTAGCAGTTCACAACGGAGTCCTGGTCCTGACCCTGATGTATGGAAGCGAAATATGGACTTGGAAAAATAGGGATGAAGTAGGCTAAATGCGATCTCTCAGGCGAATGTGTGGTAAAACTATGTACGATAGGTGCACAAATGTTGAGATCCGTACGTTATGTAAGGCTGAGACAAACATTATCGATAAAATCAAGAAAGGAGCTCTGCACTGGTTTGGACATGTAGAACGAATGGACAGCGAAAGAACGGTTAAGAATATTGATGGATTGGCAAATGTTGATGGATGCAGAAATAGAGGAAGACCGAGAAAGACATGGCATGACCACATCCAACAAATACTTGAAGATGGACATGTCAAAAGTCGGAATAATTGGCGCGCGTGCATGAGAAGATGTATGAATGTAGAGGAAGCGAGATCTGTATGCAAAGATAGTGTTGTGGCGTTCTATCCTCTCTGCCTACTCTTACGGGGAAACGGTGTGATGGTTTGTTGTTTTTGGTGATATAATTTATATTTTTACTTTCCTCTGTCGACGTGAACAACAATTTACTTTGCCATAAAAATGTTTTTCCACATATTTAATATCAGTATACCAGTGTAAATGTACACTAAATATATGAAGTTATGTATAAACATAATATATGCTCGTAATTTTTTTTATTTGACGGACTTATGCAGTCCATTCTGGTAAATGATGGTAAATACAATTTCTTATAATAAATACAGGCACTAATAAATAAAATACAACTAAATAAAATTAAAGCCAAGACAAAAAAAATAAAAATTACTACCTCAAGACAAAATCCGGTCTATCTTAGTGATTTTTTAAATCTATGAAGACTTACACCAAAAAAGTCTAGATCTTGTCTCGAGTTTATAATACGACACAATCGGGATATTGGTGCAATTAAACCACCTATTTTATATGACTAATTAATAATGCAAAAAATCATAAAAATCAATGTGGTTAAAGTACACATAACACATATGTGTGTGTACAAACAATTACGTATTTTAAACATCAACACTGCGATTCTGAATGCTCTCACGGGGAAGAGAAAGCGTTGCTAGCACATAGTACGTAAGTTACAAGTTTGCAACACATTCTCTACCTCCGCGAGAGCGTTCAGAATACCGGCCCTGGCACAAACTCCTCGGCTTTAAATTACAAATTACATGCCATGTTTTTTCACATTTTGAACTTAAACTGGTGTTTTCATTTTAGGGGTACGATATGGAGGATGCAATGATTATAAACAAATCCGCATATGAAAGAGGTTTTGCTCATGGTTCAATATACAAGTCAGAATTTATCGAATTAAAAAATGTAGGGTCTTATTTCAGCAGAGATCCCACTGCAGAAAAGTTAGTAGATAAATTAGATCATGATGGATTACCTCATGTCGGTGCACGTCTTAACTACGATGATCCATTCTATTGGTAAGTTATGCAGTAAAAAAAAAAAATATTTTGTATTTTAATAATTTTTCAAATATGTTTTGATCCATTTGTTTTGTTCCAGTTATTATGATGTACAAGAAGGAAAATACAGAACTGCAAAATATCACAATAAGGAAGAATCATATGTTGATAATGTTAGAATTTGTGGCAACTTTACTCCTAATGTTTCCAAAAAAATCTGCATTACAGTTAGAATACCGGTACGTCGGTTTAAAATCAATCATAATTACATCTAGCGTGTAACTTTTTGCTTGTTTCACTTGGGAGTGACTGGTTTCTAACATATCGACGGTCCCTATGTATCTATGTATACTATCGAGACTGCATTTTGCGAGGTTTACAGGAGAGCAAAAACAAAGATGCTATCAGATACCGTAGAATCGCCAAACATCGAAACCTTGAAATACAATACGATAGCTTCTTAAAAAATTATCTAGCTTTGTTTTCGCCCTCCTGTAAACCTCGCAAAATGCAGTTTCGATAGTACGCATAGGAACCGTTGATATGTGTATCAAATATTGTGAAAGGATTACTTTACATACAATAGAAGGGCATGGCCCATTAAAGCATTGCATTGGATTCGAAAAAGGCTCGTAAACCTATAGGACAGATCCTGGAGAGTGGTGGAACTTTCAGTTTGATTAATGCATATTTTTTAATGTAACATGTCGGCACATCCTACGTACAACTGTGTAACTGCCTCATCCACGGTTATATGACGTTTGCATTTTTGAAATCTACACCTTTGAAACTTTAATATCAAATATTAAAAAAATATAAAAAATCGTTGGAACATGTTTTTTTTAAACGTATAAATGTTTAACTGCTTATATCTAAAACAAAATCCGATGAATAACTAAGTGCCAGATATAGACTGTTACGCGGGGGTAATGCGGCGCGGGCGACGGAGATCTGCCCGTCGCTCAGTTCTACCTCGGACAGCTAGAAAATGCGAATAGGCTCCGTCAAAAATTTTAAAAACACCGATATACTTATCGAAATAATGAAAATGATCTAATATGAATGTTGTGACAGCGATACATAAACAAATATAAGACCATATTTAATTACGAGTTTTTGGTAAAAGATGTGTAAGTGAACATTTTAGGGGAATATATCAAATGAAGTACAGAGTAAAACTATGTAACTAGGCAGATACTCGTGAAACATTTCAATGAATCCCATTGAATAAACCTGTATCAGCAACTTACAGTATTGATGATAGGTTACGTAGCAAAGTATAAGTGTGTACGTGTGATAAAACAAAAACTAGTGATCTCGGAAAGAACATTTATTTTTTATCTTATTAAATAACTTAATTAAGAGCGTTAAGCCAAATTTCACAGCTTTACTACGTAAGAACAGCGAAATATCACGAGTTGATTTTTTAAAAATCTTTAAAACGCTCTCGTGTAAAATTTACATTTTTCAGTTACACAGTTGTACGTAGGTTGTTTCGATATTATCATGATCGTGAAACAACGACGCATGTGATTTTCTTCAACTTGACATGAAAGCGGTTAGTTTTTATTTTTTTTGTACTTTGTCAAAATTCAATATGTACAAAAGTAGTATATTCTTTGATAAAACCTTTTCATGATTAAATGTAAAAAAGCCAATGTCGCATTTTTCGCACATCCATATTTTTTTTACGATCACGACAATATTAGTATTTGATACTTGTAAAAATATGTGTCATCTTATTTCAAATAGAATTTACAATGTCATGTCACGTTTTTTAATCCCTTTTTTTTTTTCAAAACAGACAATATTCCGGTAAAAACTTGGTGGTGAAAAGACCCAAGTGAAAAATACCTATTATCTCTTTTGTAACAAACTTTTAAACCTTTCCTTTTATATTTGTAGTACGACTGGTGATAAATCTTTTTTCCTAAAGGATTCATTTACCTAACTGAACATATGTCGGTACTACAGAAAGATGTATTTTTTCTTATCTAGTCAGCTTTAAAGTCATTTTTCTCGATGTGGCTCATTTCTTTTCACTACCTCTCGGTAAAAACTATATATGAATGTGCATTGTGAAAATGTGATTGACAACACTTAGCATATTATCTAATTTACAGAGAAATCCCTCAGTCGGTGACAAGTTTGCATCTCGAGCAGGCCAGAAAGGAATCTGCTCCCAGAAATGGCCCGCAGAAGACTTACCATTCACGGAGTCTGGTCTAATCCCGGATATTGTGTTCAACCCTCACGGTTTTCCCTCTCGAATGACGATAGCTATGATGATCGAAACAATGGCTGGAAAATCTGCAACAGTGCATGGCTTGGTAAAATTTTATTTATTCGTTAATTAATTTATTGTAGCAATTAGTCTTAATGAACGGAAACAAACATAAAAATATATTTGGTTAGTTTAATTCATACTTTCTTCTTGATTGCAAGTGTCTCGTATTATTGAATAAGATTTTTTATTTCAGGTCCATGATGCAACACCCTTTAGATTTAATGAGGAGGATACCGCTATAGATTACTTTGGCCGGTTATTAGAAGATGGCGGATATAATTACTATGGCACAGAACGTATGTACAGTGGAGTAGACGGAAGGGAAATGAATGCTGATATATTCTTTGGAGTTGTTCACTATCAGAGGCTTAGGCACATGGTTTCAGATAAGTGGCAGGTAAGCATGTATATTATGTATTTTTTTATTTCGGCCTTTTTTATTTTTACGGCGGCCTCCGTGGTGTAGTGGTCAAGACGCTTGACTCACGCACGGAAGGTTCCGGGTTCGATTCCCGGTGAGAAAACAAAAAATTAAAATGTGATTTTTCTCAAGCCTGGGTGCTCTGTGATGTAATTCACCACTGTAATTAGGCCTCCTGGCCTGTTGTGGTGTAAAAAAAATAATGTAATGTAATTTTAAGAAATATTTACATTCTAATGAAATACTCAAATATTTCGTTAGAGACTTATTTTATTTGTTTTTTGGGTTCAGCAAAACATAATGCGTTCTTCAATTTATTTCATTTTAAAGCCAATAAATAATTGTATTCTAATGTTTCTTTGAACTTAGTAAAATAATTTTAAGGAATAATAATTTCACAGTTATTTATTATGCATATCGGCATGTGCCCCATCATTGACATATAATTTATAGCACAGGAGTTTCGTACTTACTTTACTTGATTTTCGAATGTAATGACGACGTTAGTTGTGATCTCGTGGTAGTGTCGCAAACTCTGGATCAGGAGGTCAAAGGTTCAAACTCCACTCTACCACTGGTTTCCTGTTTTCTAACACAATAATTTATGACTAATCAACAAGTTGTGAAACATTCTAGGTACGTTCAACAGGACCTATAGATGCCCTAACTCGCCAACCCCTTAAAGGAAGAAGGAGAGGTGGTGGCGTAAGATTTGGTGAGATGGAGAGAGACAGTCTTATTTCTCACGGAGCCTCCTTCATGCTGCAAGATCGTCTTTTCCACTGTTCCGATAAAACTAGAGTATGTTATCAAAATAATTATGTTTATCAGGCAACAGTCTGCTATCGCCGACTGTTGCATGCTAGGAAATTCGGCATTTTGGGACTCATTAATCAGCCTTGCGGGCCTTAGTGAATCTGTCCTCAGTTGATCAGTTAATTAGGATCTCGGATGGTCTATATTAGTTTTCTATAATATAAATTAAAATCAATATTCATAAATCTTAGCACCTGACAAGTTATCTCTAATAATAAAAGACATATTGCACCTTTAAAATAATAGTCACACTATACAAAATTGGTTGATTTTGAGTAGTGTCATTTGTATTATTTTTTAGGTATATTTTACAAAACTCTTATTGACAGTCTAAGCCAAGGATACTTAAAAACGAATATACTATTTTAGATAAGCAATTGATTTATCATACTTCGTATTGGTTTTGATAAATTATCATTTTATTTGGTCTATCCGAAACTAATCTGATTTTGTTAACGGCGATATTATGTTATTTAGGATACAACTGAATTATTTTAGCAATGCAAAAATGTTTGTCCGCCTCGTAGTGTAATGGTCAGCTTGTTTGCCTGCCATGCAAGAGATCTCGGGTTTGATTCCCGACATGGTTAATGTGAAATATTTATTTAAAACGGTGTTTTTACTCTGGAATATTTCATAGTCCCTAGACTGGCACTTGAAGAGTAAGACTGATCGTCTAGTCCATGTAACAAAAAATGATCAAGATACGCTGTGATTGGTACACCAATGCAGTACCCTATGCACCATTGGGTGTGGAATGGGAATGATGATGGTGAAAAAATAATTTAATTTAATGTAATCTATAAATGTCTCCATGTCAGTTAAATTTTGTGAGCAAATAATAAATACCTTATTTTACAAATTATATTAAAAAATGAAACATTTAAAGAAATTTAAAAATATTATGTATCTTAAAAATGAATTTTGAGGTAACATATAAAGGAAATTTTAAAAAATAATTAAGAGGTAAATTTAGTACAGTAATAAATACATAATCTCAAAAATCTTTTGTCCAAAAAATTAAAATAAAAGATAAACATGATACATTATTATTTTTACAATGTATGCAGCATCAGTGCAAGTTAGGGTAAAATTACTTTAAAAAGGTCACAACACATTTCAAATATTGAAGTCAACACCTTTCGATTTAAAGGTTTATTTGACTAACTGTTCTTACAGTTTAGTCTAACAATTCGCCCTTTATATGCAGATAAAGTTTGTACTGGAAGAAATCATACAAAAACTAGGCCTTTTGTATTATTGGACATTTCACCGTCCCATTTTCCACACCTCAAAACTGAACCGATTTTGTTACCGTACATTCAGCAGACAGCGGTTTTCAGGTGGATCTAGTTCCCATTATAAATAATGGTAAATGTCTATGGTGTGTAAAAAAAACTGCTCTAGTGCTATGGCATTATGGATTATGATCCAGGGAGAAAATAGGGGAATACATTTGTGTGAAGAAAGGCAATACCGCATTTCCTCTTAATATGCTTGTTCATACATGCAACTATGAATTGCATGCACAAAATTAAAGCATAAACCTTTTGTAAAATGGAAATTTCAGTTACTTATATATTTGGAATGAAAGGAAAAATTCACTTATCTTTAACCCCAAATATATCACAAATTTTTTTTTAGAAAAATATTTGGAGTAAAAAGTATCACATTATGTTTAGGCTATGGTATTTTATATTTTTTTAATTTTGAATTTTAAACTGATATTTTTTTAATAGGGAGCGGCCGCTTTATTTATCATCATTCTCTTTCTGCACCTAATGGTGCACGGGGCACTGCCAACGCAGTACACCAATTACAGCGTATCTCGATCATTTTTGTTACTTGAAGGTAAGATGATCAGTCTTACGTCCAGGGACTTTGAAATATCATGGTGTGAAAACACCTTTTTAAATAAATATTTCATATCAACCATGTGAGGCAGACATTTATAATATTGTGTATATGTTGTGTATTTATTATACTATTGTCTTATTTTTATCCACGCTAGCTTCAGTTTGTGAACCAATAAATCATGTGTTTCTGTAGATATATATTTTATTTACTTTTTCACGAATGCGTGTCAAAATAATAATTTAGCAAGCCGCTCATCACCTAATTAATATGTTTTACAATGAAAGTGTCAATATGTTCACAAAGCAGCTTAAGGTTAATTCAATGACTGAAGTGATACCATTCCTCAAACTTATGTAACCAAATTATCGGTATGTAGGCCAGAACGCTAACCCCATTCCCTGCTGTTGCAATAATTACATAAATTATTTTTTCAGTGTCTGGTTTGCATGGAATGTGGGACTCTTCTCGGTCCCATGACTATTATCTACAAGCAGGGAACGCAAACTGAAATGAGAGACACGTGCAGATTGTGTATGAAGAAGAGCAAGATTGCCGAAATGGAAATTCCGTATATCTTCAAGTTTTTCGTGACGCAACTTTCTTCTGTTAATATAAATGTTGGAATTAATTTTAATAAACTTACCATATAAGTTGTATTTATTTATTATTTCATTAATACAAAACATTTTTAAAACTGTTGTTGAATGATTTAATATGAAATATTTCTCTTCCCTTAATTAATCTCACCTTTTTTCCATCGAAGACTAGTATCAATATTCATTTATTTATAAACACATATTGCTAATTCTATTTTAGTATCAATTTTGTTGTTTTCGTACAAGTAATGAAACTAAAACACATTTTTTTATTGGTTGGTTGGAAGAAATTGCTATTAGGCCCTAAACCTGTCAATGTACAAACATGAATGTTCAAAAATAAATAAATAAACCTACAGGTATTCAATGAATAATGCAATTTTTGAAAGCATTGGTTATACCAAACTGGCTAAAATAATCAGATAACAGTATTGATAAATTATTATCTTTGGAAGCTTAACTGTTTTACCTCAATATTTGATAACATGTATTGCTAAAGTGATGTGCATATCACACAAATGGTTCTACCCTTGGAAAAAGGCAATCTTTTTTTTTATTTATTGCCTTCAAGGTCACTATTATTAAGGTTACTATTATTTAAGATGTAAAATTACAAAATTAGCACTTCAAACATTAATTTGATAGTCAGGTTTGTGCGAATCAAAGATCTACTCTTATTTCTCTGATGAAGATAGGTAATATTTTAATAACCATTAAAATGATTTATATTATAATGTGAATTTGTAATGTCTTGTGTTAAAGAGTTAATGTTTTTTGTAAGAAAATAAAACATCAATTTGCATATCCACTATTTATTTATATTTGTAATCAATTACATATTTTTACTTGATAACCGATGAAACCTGTCACACTTTATTTGAGCTTTTTAGCGCATTCACAAACCGTATTAATAGTAATAATCGCTCTAGGCATCTTGTGACGTTTTTTTTATTTATTTATTATCATTAACATGGCATTTACGTAGGTATTTCAAATTAATCATTCTGTCAGTCTAAATAACATAAACACTTAGACGACGTATTATATTAATAACTTAAATATTCCTACAGATATAAATAAATATTAAACATACTATACAATATTAATTAAAATACTATTACGGATTTTTGGGTCAATTAGAAATAATACAATAATTTATTGGAAACTGTCTTGATAAATAAATCTAAAAAATAAACATTTGTGGGGATGGTGGATTTACATAAATATACGTAAAATTTAAATAAATTGAGTGTCTAGACTGTCCATGTTCACTTGGTGGCGCTCTTGAGGTATGCGATAAGGTCGGCACGCTCCTGGGGTTTCTTCAGACCAGCAAACACCATCTTGGTTCCGGGAATGTACTTCTTAGGGTTCTCCAAGTATTCAAAAAGTGTATCGTCATTCCAGGTGATTCCTGCACAATTACAAATTGAAATAATGTTTGCAGGCATTTCAAATGAACCAACCCGAAGAAACATGTAGTGACATGTTACATGACAGTGGTAAATAAAAAATAATGTAAAAAAAATACATGATAGCTATTTGAATTTCAGAAAAACTCATAGACGGCAGTAAAGTTAAAAGATGTTATTTGAAGTCAGTTTCACTTTATTTTGAAATAATACTACTATGTACTTTTAATAATAATACTACTTTTAAATAGATCAAGGTTAAAATAACATCAATTTGACATTGATTTATTATGTATTACTATAGTAGGTACGCCATGTTTTTCAGTATGTGTGAAAATATTTTTGAGAGAAGGCATGTCTTGAATTTAAATCAATATATGTAATTCATTACATAACACTTAATTTACAGAATTAAGAAAACAACATTTGGATTTAATTCATAAGTATTAAAAAAAAACCTCAGTAATTAATAAAATGCAATGTATTGTTTTAAACCATCGCCCATAGAATAGGGTAAAATATTTTTTTTAAAAGTAGTGACACAAAAACATACTCATAGTTATAGAGTTTGTTTATTTATACCATATAAATTATCCAAACATTATTATGGTTGCATTCGAAGAGAATGCATGTCGAAGAGAATGAAAGTACAAAAACTGAGAGGATATCTATTTTCGGTAATTAAAAAGTTTGTATTTCAATGTTTCTAAACAACTTTAGTTTTTTAATGGATCCCAATCACATTCTTTCCATAATTTCCTTTTAATTTTTACACATTTATTTATTTTTACTGGATGTTGGGAATGCTAAAATAATATCAATTCACTTTTATTATATTTTTAAAACCATATTCCTACCAGTGCATCCCTGTTAGAAAGAAGAGCTTCGGTTTTGTGCCGCTAGGCGTAGTTTTAAAAGAAATAATACTTGTATTTGAATTTGTTTTTTTTTAACAAACGGTTTTTACACACTTTCACGGCACAAGCAGGCATTTAGGTATCGATTCTAAATGTCAAGCTCACGTGTCACACCCGGCTGGCGGTCTATGTGTATTAATAGATTGATGTTTAAAACCGTGTCAGAATAACTACATAAAATGGATTGCATAATATCACAATATCTATGAGTGTAAATGATAATCAAAAATATTAACTTTGATCCCTTGAGACAAGGTTCAATAAGTATGATTTAATATTGTATTCATAACATGTCCTAATAATAAGGCAGATTATAAACTTCACATATTCGAAAGATATTAAAGATAATGTGATTTTTAATGACACAGTGATGTACTGAATATTGAATATGTGTTTAATAGATATTATTTATATTTTAATGTCTTATGAGCATTTACAAAAAAAATTAATTTGGTAAATTTTAACAGTACAGAAATAATAAATGGAACGAACAAATTACAGGGAGCATTTTCTGATTATACCTTTGGCTTTGTTGGCATCAGTGTATGTGAATCCAGCGGCTTGGCCGGTTTTACGTCCAATAAGACCGTTCAAGTTAGGTCCTACTTTATGCTTGCCACCGGCTTCAACCTGGGTAATGGGTATTATTAATATTGAATTCGACATAAGCCTTCCATACATATCACCAAACCACAGTGAAAAGAACAATGAAAGTAGTGGAGTTAAATTGTATTAAAATCGTGGTTTACAAAATTGAAATGTGTAAAGAAACATAAGCGAAACTAATAGGAAGACCTTTAAAACAGTTTTTGGCATAAATTTATATTTTAATGCCCTTTTTATCTGATATAGACTAGTGTCGTTTTAATACTGTACTCTAAAATGACAAACCAGTAAGTAAATACAATCAAAATATAGAAGTACTGTGTCTAAAAAATAGTATGAAATAAGTACTAAAACAAGGGTTTATTTATCAAGCCGTTTATTCCTGGTGTCCTTGTGACACCTTGTAGTTGCTTGTGATGTCAATTCACAGGGGATAGCTATTCTGCAAGTTATACGATCTTATGGTCCTTGAAGCTCCCACAAAGTCCAATGACAAAGATGAACCAGATATTGAGAAGGTAATATAGAAATCTAGGGTTTAATTATTTTTTAAACATCCATAATGATTTACAATCTATATTCAAACATGTAATATTTTATATAAGAAACGAAAATTAAGAGTTCCTCACTCGAACCAATCGACTTATTTGTGTTTGTTAAGATATCTAAGGTATTTTGATAACAATTATTCAAGGGTGAAATCCGGAACTCGCTTAAGCCAGTGCCAGAGGACTTAAAATATTGTTCGGTTCTATGGATGACAATAAATCATTCTACGACTGGATTTTAAAGACTAAATATACATTTAGGTAAAACCCAAAAAATATTGTTTCTCGTTCATCACTCTACTTTTATTAATCAAAAATAAAAAATGATACTCACTGTGTGGCATTGAGCACACCTTTGCACGAACAGCTTCTTTCCATTCTCAACATCACCAGCCGGAATACCCATTTTGATCTATTTAGTGACACACGGGACAAGTCTGAAAAAATAACACCCGAAAACACAATTTAAACAGCATTTCAAGAATTGATTCAGCCGGGTAATTCTACAAATTCTTCCACCTTTTGAATTGCAGCCTATTTTGCATAAATTGTGCGAAAAATCCCAAGAATTGTTTTAGTAAAATAAACAGTATTGTATTTTACATTTCAGTTAATATTGAGTTTCAGTGAATTGAGGTAAGTAAGTTTAGAAAACATCATCGAACATTACTTTGAAATGCTCACTTAAAAACAAATTGAGGCATGAGTGATTTTTCGCACACACCAGTTGAGGAAGGATTAAAAGGGTTCATAAAGCAAATATTTTTGCAATCCATTATTTAAAAACGAAAAGTAGCGTAACATTAAATTTGTGCCTTAAAAATATATATATTAATTCTCTTTGAATTCTATTTGCCTTTTAATTGATGGAATAGTTCATATACCTAAAAATAAACATGTGATATAGCCAAATTGTTGCTTTCATTTCCTGAATCGATTTTATTAAATTTTGACTATTACTGATATAATTATAATAAATAAAACAGAATGGGATTTGGTGATTTTTTATGATTTTGAAATGTTTCTTATCATTTCCCTATACGCATCTAGTGGTGGTTACGATATTGAATTGGTACTTCAAATTTCAGCATTTCTGGATAATTTTTGTTTCATTAACCCTCCGATGGTCGCAATATGTCTATTAGATACACAGCATAATTTTTTCGCTGTCGTTCATTTATCCTTCACGTGACAATATTGTTCCCCTCCTAAGTTTAGGTAATGCTCTTGTTAGTCAGAAATCTGGAATCGTAGAGCGAGCGCACAACGGTCTTTTTAGTGCAAAATTTAGTGCATTTGTGTTAAATTAGTTAGGTTATGTTAGGTTTTTCATATTGTTTTAATGAAATAATGTTTTTTATGGACTGCATATTTGTATTTTCAATATATTTTTTTTTAATTATTAAAATTGAAAGATATAATATTCAAGTTTGTTGTGTGAGATACATTGCGAGTGTTTAGGTCATACTATTAGTATGGCATCATATGATATTTATTTTATAATTTTTAAATATATTTTATAGCTTACTTTTGAAAAATCATCTACCTTAATAGATTTTTAGGATAACCAACAAAAATTACAAAGTTGGACGAAAGAATGGAAGGTTTCTGCGGAAGGTGTCCATTCAGTCAGTGTACCTTCTAAACCCGATAAATATGGCATTAAAATAGTCGATGCCAAAGCCAAACTATTTTACTCTTATAATTTGAAGATCTAGCTGGGAACTAAACCAAACGGGCCTTATACTTTGAGTAATAAACTTATTAATGTAGTAAGGAGATTAGTTTCCCCGATTAAAAATACAGGGCAAAAGAGCACAGCAGAAAATTGATTTTCAGAAGTTAATCTGATGGGAAAAACTACGAAAACATAAACTTTCTTAAGACACAAAAAAATAAACCCCTAATTCCCTGTCAATTCATTTAAAGAAAGAGGCTCGCAGAGAATTCAAATTTATTCGATTACAAAAAAGAGAGTACTGCAGTGTCCTATGAACCAAAAAAAAACTTTGTTCTTATTTATGGTGTGGATTTTGATGACGCCATAGATACAGATAGTGGCGATAAATGCAAGCAAGAAATCATAACCTTTTACAAAATTACAAAATCTGGTTTGGACATAGCAGATAAAATGTGTGTGTAGCAGATAAAATGTGTGCAGCACATAATGTTTTTCGAAATAGCGAGTCAATGGTGATTTTGTTTTGGATATCAAAATATCAGCACTATAAATTCTCAAATTATTTACATCGGAAATAATAATTAAACAAAAAGATGGATACATTTATTGAGAAATCTATCGGATGAGTTAGTGCTTCATTATTTATTATGTTACATTATTTTTATTCTAACAAGAGGAATTCCAAAAGCCTTCAAATGAGATTCTTGTCTCATTGGGTATGAGGAACTTCAGCCCTACGGGAAATTGGATACAAAAAATGTTTTCTTACGTGGGGTAAAAATTAGAGCATTAAATTGTAGTGCAAAGTTTCTTGAAAATGTACAGAAAAAATAATAAAAAATATTTTGATAAAAACGCACTACTTTAAATGACGTCACTGGTTCATGTGAATCAACCTATGATCTGAGAGCTATGGAAGATTTCCGGTCTGCTTGTCGCTTCTGGACCAATGGGAAGAACTGAATGAGAATAAGCGGAAATGAACCTCTGACGTTACACGCGGAGTTATTTCAGAAATACAAAACTTTGAAAAATCGTAGCGCCGATAATACGATATATAATTTTTTTTTTTTTTAAATTTGACTTAGTTTAACAGTCTATTAAAAAATATTTTTTTTTTTAAAAACCACTGAACTTCCTCATTGCGACTATCGCAGGGTTAAATAATATAAGGTGGTCAATCTCTCGCTTTCATTTGCAGCCCAGGGATGGGATGTTTTTTCAACTGGTTCTAAGAATATATATGCACTTTAAAGGAGAAATACTTGTGTAAAATATATTCATATAGGAGTGTACTCTGAAATTGGTAAATAATTGATAGGTTTAACATATCTTAAAATTCTACCAGAACTTATTTGTAATGTTATAAATATCAATTATCAGCCCTCTTAGCCCATTAAAGTTTTCGGTAATACGTTTTTACCACTTGCAAAAAAAAAATCTAAATCATTAAATATGATGATATATGAACGCGTATTAAATAAAATCATTTCAAAGTTCCCCAAAGTCTTGCCCTATAACGAGCTATCAGTATAGATGATATCAAATTATAGGATTTAGAAGAAAAATGTGGGAAACCCGTTTACGTAGTCCTGTATTATTTTTACTAAAATACAGAAAACGGTCAAAATGAAGGCTGAAAACAGGACGGACTGTAAAATACAGAGCAGACCCTAAACATGAATGAATTGGATAAAATGTTTTTTTGAAATTATTTGTTTAAAACAGCTATCAAAACCCTAGGCACAAATCCTTTGTTTTACATACTGGTCGATTTCAGAAGATTACTAATTTAAGATTATATTAGTTTAGAAATTACATATATTTTAGACCATATTAGCAGCACGATTCTCTTATGTAAGCAAACTTACTAATGTGCCAGAAGGTGTGCGAAATGTGTTAATGGACCACGGCCAAACGTTACGTAATCTATATATTTATGAGTGAAGTAGCATATCAAAAAGTAATTCAATATAATATAACAGCGGGACAGCAACTTCTATTATGTATAAGAGTGAGACAATATCTAATTAATGAATGACAGACAAAATAGTGCGATGTGTCAAGATTGAATAGTTTTTTATTTAAGTATGTAGTAGTAACAAAAACTACGATAATGTCAGAGCTTAAATTGAAGAGTAACATAAACATTTTAGAATATACAAGAGAAAATTATGAAATATAACGTAAGTAATCTACTCACCTTCAAAGAACCTTACGAGGGCAAAAATTTACAGTGACTGACGGAAGGAAATACGTAACATCAAAATCGTACAGCAAATGCGCGCGCACGTGCGCTTTAGTTCAAATTATATTCGCTAGGGCGACTTTGGCGTCTTCGGTGTTTTCACCATAAAATTTTGATTTTATTTTATTACTCTACACAAACATTTTATTTTTTATAGACCCTACCTCAAACAGACATATTACCTATTATAATACTTGCTGCTGAAGAAAGTTTAGCAATAATTTGGAAATGTCCGTAAGATAATGATCCGAAACATATGGCATGTACTGCAAAAAAACGTGCTGTGGCTGTGATCGATTGGCCACTGTGCAGTCTAGATTTCAACTCTATTAAGAGTTTGTGGAATCATTTAATATAGGAATTACAAAAACGAAAATTAAATAAATTTAAACGAATTGTTTAAGAATATAAAAAAATATCTGGAACAATATTCTAGCAAGAAGATGCCAGAAAATAATCAAATCAATGCCCAGAAGATGTTTGTCAGTTTTAAAGGTAAAAGGGCACCCTATTAAATATAGACAATTGGAATAGGATTCATTTTAAAGGTTTTATAAGAAAATATTTAAGTTTCCCTAATTAAACGCTTTTTGTAAATAATGGTCATCATATTTTTTAACGATAAATTTTCATGATGTTTACAATATATTTATTTTAAACTATTATTATCATAAATATATTGTTAACATCGTGCTGTTTTATTTAAGAACCTGAGTTGCATTACTAAATATGTACGTGATGAAATAAATGATTTTGTACTTTTCATACAAGTGTCCCTATTTGCGCGCTCGCCACTGTACATTCAAACAAAATAATCAAAAATATATGTACAAACAAGCGGACCCTACAGATGGTGTCCTCCCCAAACGCTAGCTTGCCTGCTATTAGCTGGTTGAACAAACATTTTTTTCGTAAGTAATTACACACGTTATTTATTTTGGACTTTTTTAAGCTATTTATATATTTGTAATAAGGGTTTGTTTTTTGTTTTCTCTCCACGTGTGATTGGCTAAGAGGCCTCATCGTGCTCAAATCAAAATTGTGCAAAAATCACTACTCTTGAGTACTTGCACTTGGGCACTTGTGCCACAATCTAGGGAGAAAATATGTGAATGCGTGTTAATAAAAAAAAGTCAGGCAGTGCTTTACCTAAGCCTTCTAAAATTATGACACTCAACTCATGCCCAACGCGAATTTAGTGATTCTTAAATCGCCAGCCGTGTTTTGATGTAAGCTTGACTTTAAATTCGAAACCAAAATAAATGACAAAAATGACAAAATACATCGTTTTAAATTTACATATTTCATTAGATTACATATTTTTTTGTACGAAATATTCCCAATCAGCAAAAGTGCAGATCTGAGAATATATAATTTACTATAACACAATAGTTTTAATAAAAAGTCCATAATATAACATTACGTTTCACTAACATGTAAGAACTGTTTTGTTCGGATGTTTTTTAAGTACGTATATGTTTGTATATTTTTTAGGTCATTAGAAAGTGAATTATAGAACTTTATTGTTGTATATTCAAAAATGTTTTTTTGCTGTTAGTTCTAGGTTGTTCGCAAGTTAAATTATTTGACGGTCTTGTATTTCTTGTTTGTATATTGCAGTTAAAATTTAATTTAAAATTTGTTCTAAAATGAAAAAAAAATGATTGATTGTGTCGTGAAAGCGTGCAAAAACTATTCGAACTAAAGGAAAAAGACTTTTCATTAAAAATAAGGTACTTAGGTATTAGTTTATGATTGAATTCCAAAACTAAAAGCTATTGAAATTCAAATATTTAATTTAAATAGGCACTTAGGTACTTTTTATGGTTGAATTCCAAAACTAAAAATATTTTTTATTCTCGAACGTTGGCTTGCCTGCTATAAGCTGGTTCAGCAAACGTTATTTCGTAATTATTTATGTCCTTATGGACACACGCATAGAATTTAGAATAGTCTACAGATGACATTAATCGACTAAATTTACTAATCGAATGATTAGTAATTGAATTAATGAAATAATCGGATGAATCATTCATTTCCGGTATACCATAGACAATAGACAGAAAAAAATTGTTCATAGACAAACTCCGTTTTTCGGGAGAAATATCCGTGTACTTTTTTTCCTTTATTAGAGCCTTCTACAAAATGTGATAACATCGGCTAAAAATAAGTTATATTTTTATTCTTATTCTTAGTGGTGGGGGTTTGTGCTTTGCAAGCTCCTGACGTCACTGCGACCTGTGAAGATCTAGTGTGACGGGTCCCCGTCCATAACTTAAGCATACATGACAAAATAAAAGATGGTAAAAATAAAACGTTTTGGAGTGATCCAGGAAGTGTTTCATGATTTGTTAGGCGGCCTCCGCGGTGTAGTGGTCAAGACGCTTGACTCACACACAAAAGGTTCCGGGTTCGATTCCCGGTGAGAACACAAAAATTAATATGTGACTTTTCTCAAGCCTATGATGTAACTCACCACTATAATTGGGCCTCCTGGTCTGTCGTGGTGCAAAAAAAATATTCCTTTATTTGTATCCCTTCTACGCATAAGGTCTCTTTTTCTATTTTTTTTAGAAAGATTAAATAACTCTATCATGTATCTATTTTAATTCTCCTATGAATTAACCATAAGTTGGGCGTCGTGTTCTCATATTCCTTAATATGTTTATTTACACTAAGCGTTGTTTTTTTCATCTACTACTTTTAATGAAAATAATTTATAAGTTTTATAACATTGATCTTACAAAAGTAGATGCAATGTAGGAAACTGTTACTCAATCGTCTTATTTATATAGCTCACCACGCTGCACAACTTATTTTGTTGACAAATAAAAGGCTGCCAATTACACAGCACAGCTGTGTCAATTCTAAATATTAAAATAATATTACCGCGGCCCTCGTTGATTTTTCTTATCTAGTGAAATCGAATGATCCATTTTATTAGAAAGGGTTTGAAATGGAAGAAAAAAGTATTGCATTCCAACCAATAACGATAAAGTGACTCACCATAGCTGAGCGATAATTGGTCGCTTAAAATGCAAAGGTAGAGTTATGCGCAGTAAAAACATAATTTCTGCAAAACCATGACAATCTTACGGAAACTAGAGAACATGTTCAATAAGGAATTTGTCAATGAATATTAGTATATCTTTTAGCAAAAATAAAAATTATGTTTGCCTTGGTTCTTTTTACGGAACCTTGATTCACGTGTTTACGTTTACAATTATTCACATCCTTAACATTACTAAAGTACTTTCACACGTATATATTACGCAGACAGGGTATAATTTGAGCTCAAAGGAGTTGCACAATTTAAACCCGAGACCATGATCAAAAGGGTCAATGAAGTTCTTAACAAAATATTTTGATGCATTATTTAGGGTTGTAATGATTTCTAATGAAAGCTGAAAAAATATTTAAAAAACGTATTTTATTGCATAAAAAAATTATAAATTTACAATTTCATGATGGTCTATTTTATAATTCATAATTTATTTAAAAAATAACTATGAAGACAAATAAGTATGTGTGGATATTAATTAAATACGTATTTTTGTTATTCAAACTTACTTTAGACATTTTTTTCAAAAAAGAATTTTACAAGCGTGTCGAGATTGCAAATTTATTAAGAAATAATGAAAAACGAGTATTTTAACATCACTTAGATTCTAGTAGTTTTTATTTTTTGGATATTAAATTAATATGGCGTTGAAATTTGATTTGTGTGTATGAGACATTGCTGTTGTAAAAAGAATTATCATAATGTGTAAAGTTTTTGCTGTCACATTTGGGACAAGATATGAAGGTAATTATATAATTGCAGATACCCACTGCTTAAATAAAACCATCATATTTTCAAAGAATGACAAGCGAAATAATGAAAACAAAATGTCTCATCTTTATTAATATTATTAAGGAAAATAAATAAACTAATTGTGATATAAAATATTTGAGTTCGTTAGTAATCAATTAATCTTTCGGTAGGTTGTTTTATAAATTTAACTAAAGCGCGTGGTTAACTAATGACTTTGTAATAACTCACATTTTGTTAGGATGACGTTTTTGGTTATAATTATATCATTTACTAATCGGCTATAATAGGGGGGGTTTTTTCTACAACAGCCGATTGTTTTTTTACGACTTGCTGAACGTCCTAACGTTTCAAGTAACCAGTAACCACTGATGTAAATAGTTTTGGAACGCAACTCATTGACGAAATCAGAACATGACACATTTTTTTTGTTTATGGTCTTTATGGAAGTTTAATTTGTAGACTATTATGATAACCGAATTAATTTGACATTTCTATTGGCCTATTTACGTATATTTGTAATACCCTAATTAGATTATTGTTTTTAATTTGCTTTGTCATAGTGACTATAATGAAAAATATAGTGTATTTTAGTTGTTAGTGTTTTTTGTGCGGAATTTATCACGTAGGTAAGTATCTTTTTAACAAATAAATCCAAACTTAGGTTATGAATGTAATGCATCCATTTTTAGTTTGTTTCTTTTTATAATCGTAGATTGGTCAAGTGATGTGCGGTGTGCGGTGAACGGAGTATGTGGATTTGGATATTTTTGTGATTGAATAAAACAAAAATGACATCCTCATCTTTGGAAGATAGAGTGGTGTTAAATTACCACGAATCGCTTTTGCACAAGTCCGATGTTGATTTAATTGAAGGCCCATTTTGGTTGAACGATAGAGTAATATCATTCTATTTCGAGTTCCTGGAACGAGAATTATTCCAGAACAAAACTCAGTTGTTGTTTATTTCCCCCGAAGTAACACAATGTTTGAAGATGGTGAGTGATGGAGAAGTTGGCGTGTTTCTGGCTCCACTAGACGTGTTCAGCAAGCGATTCATATTCTTCGCTCTTAATGACAATCAGTCCCCTAGCGCTGGAGGGTCCCACTGGAGCTTACTTGTGTATTCGCGTCCGGAAGGAAAATTCTTCCATTTAGATTCCATGGCCTCGAGTAGTAATCTGGATCACGCTTGGATGTTGGCCACACGCCTTATCCCGTACCTCACGGGAAAACTTAATGGTTAGATTCACTTCTTTATACCTTCTTTGAGAAATATATCTACCTAATTTTCTCTTACCATGATTAATCGTTTGTTTTAGGTGATTGCGATTTTGCAGAACTTGATACTCTGCCTCAAAGTAATGGGTATGACTGTGGCATTCATGTGTTGTGTAATGTGGACCTGATAGCAGACCAAGTAGTGAAGCATGATCGTATAACTGGTTGTGGGATGATAAGCTATTCTTCCGTCAATAATAAGAGAAGTGAACTGCTGGATATTATCGCCGGACTCGCTAGCAGCTAGTCTTTATTAACTACATTTGTTATACTTACTTATAATACTTATAGACTGATGTTTTATATGATAAAAACATGTCAAATCTTGAATAATAAATAATATTGTACTAGACTGTGCATTTTTGAAAGAATAAAACTCGAATTCAATGTAAAAAATGTATATTTAAATATATAAGGTACAATTACAATATTATAAAAAATATCCACCTATTTTTAAAATTCACCTGAAATATATACAAGCAGTAAAAACTGTGGAAATGGTAAAACATATTTGTTATGGCCAGCAATAACCATTTGTAATTTTTATGACTACTCAAAATTATGTAACAAGTATTCTTTATTATCTACCAGAAGTACATAACTGAATGTACAATATTTCACAATTGCTGGGCCGGCATCTGAAGCGTAAGTTGATCGTTTCGCATTAATCTAACAAACAATGCAATGGATGCACCAATACCGTACTGATATAAATATAAGAATAAAACATTTAAAAGGATAATATCACTATTAAAGATTTTAATTTCCTCAAAAACATTAACTTTTTAAAGGATATTTAAAACAGTAAGTATATAAAAAAAATATCTAAGCATATTTTTAATTCATTAAAATAAATTAAAGCATTTGATTCACATCTAAACACCCATAAACATTTTTACTTAAATAATACCAAGACAATATAACATAGATATACAGTAAACTATGAACAATACTTAATATAATATTATTTAGATCTCAGATACTAATATCTACATAAAATAATGAAAATAGTATAAAATATATCATTGCCGTTAAGGCAAAAATCACTAACCCTAAGAATGACAGTTTTGAGTTAAATATGCCTTTCGAAACGTAACATTATGTTCTTTAAAAGGCAAACGTTACCAAGGTAACTTAGAAAAAAGTTGCGTAAGAAAAAATATATATTTAAATAAAAATCAATTTTTAACCACAACATAATAGTATGTATCTAAAATTTCCCTCCTTTCACTAACTCTTCCAGCTTGCATTGTCCAGATTATAAACAAGTAAAAGTCACTGAAACAAATTTTAGCTAGTTTTTTAGATAGTTGCGTAGGTTTTCACAGTCACTGTTATTAATATGTATCTTTTTTGGGTGATCCCGTGTAAGTTGGATTCGTTTCGGCTACCATTGCAGTAGCCATCTTCAGGAGAAACTTGAGTGTTTTGTAGAAAAAAATATGTTTTTACGTACTAGTAATTTGTACCGTGTCGCAGTCGGCAGCAGGCGCATTCCGTGTCATTTTTGTAGTGTGTAGTGCCGGGAACCACATCGACTTTAATTTCAGCCTGTCGTATTTGTTTATCTTATTTGGGTGTGTATTTCAATTGTCTCTTTTATTATTCGTGTGCTGTAATTTCTGCAAAATATTTGGTTCAAAGGCGAAAAGATGACCTGTGTCTATAAAGTGTTCCCTATTGCAGATTTTTCAGGGTGCTCTAGTTTACACGCTCTTTTATGTTCATCAATCCTTTTCTTTGCTGTGCGCCTCTGTTTGTCCAATTTGTTTGCCCTCCTGTAATGGTAGTCGAAACGTCGAAACGAATCCAACTTACACGGGATCACCCAAAAAAGATACATATGAACTTTTAGATATTTTTGAATGTATCAATAGGGAAAAGTTACCAAAAGAATTAAAAAAAAAACACGAATGAACCTGTTGTACACATTAAACCTCAAAAACACAAAAATCAGGTATTTCCATGGTCTCCAAACTTTTAAATTGCGAAATATGTTTTTTTGGGTTAGTGACTTTCGGCTAGATGGCAACGATATAGTGTTTTAAACAATATTTACAAAATTTAACTATTATATAGATTTTTTGTTTTTCCCGGGTTCAACCCAGCCGCCAAATTGTTTGTCTAATTCTTCTGCTATTAACAAACATAGCCTGTCATTGTAGGTTTTAGAAACAACTTGAATACCTATAGGCAGGCCTTCTTCATTGAGTCCCATGGGAATATGCGTTGCTGGAAATCCCAGGACATTTATAATAGAAGTGTAACTGAAATTCATTGATCGGAGAAGTGCTTCATTGTGATACGGAGCAGCTGTGGGGTGAGTTGGGTACAAAAACACTCCATCATCACCCAAAATTTCTGAAATTTCTTCTTCTAACTCCTCCCTCATTGTAACAAGACGTTTGTGTTCTTCAGACCTAGGTTGGGCTCCTGCTTTCTCAACTATTGCTGTTAGAAGACCTACAAATGTATTTTTCGATGAGTCGAATAAGCACTTTACCAATTCCACTATAATATGCAAATTTCCACTCTTTCCAGTTATTCTTTCAGCGAATGACATTGCTCCTTCGACTTTCATATTAGCAAACCAGATATCGTTAGTTTTCCTTATTTTCTGTATTTTTAATTCCTTTACTGGATTTGTGCAAACTTGGTTCAAGTGTTCCACTGCAAGATTTAAAGCTTTTTGGATTGCGGTTTCTACTCCGCAAACCAATAGTGCATTTAGGTTGTTCTTTTGGTAATAAACCTTAACAGATTTTAAGTCTATCTTTTCATCAAGTTTGAGTTTTGATGCATTTTCCCCTGCTATAATTTTTAATAATGGACGGAGATCAGCAGCTTTCCTTGTCATAGGACCGATCCCTGTAAACAATAAATTAAACTAATCATTATTAATATTATGTTATGTGGACAACCATATATTTTCATGTACTCATTTAGTATATTTTAGAAATTATCATTTGCTTGGATTTAAGATATTATCACAAAATTAGTAAATAATAATTACCTAAAAATGAAGCTTGGGTTTCTGAGGCTGGAGAAGGATATTGGCCATCATTTGACACTACAAACTTGCTTGGTTTGTGACCAAAAACTCCATTGAAAAATGCAGGCATTCTAATTGAACCACCAATGTCGGAGCCTGTAAAGGAAATTAATGATTACTAATCTATATTCTAGTTGAATTTTGCACCAGCAAATAATTGATTTCAGTAAACAAAATACCTATTCCAAAAGCACTTAAAACTGCCGCTTGCATACATCCTTCTCCGCCAGAAGATCCTCCAACAATACGAGTTGTATCATATGGATTATTTGTTCTACCGTGAATCCTATTGTGGCTCTCCCACCTGAAAACATTCAAAATTATAATAATGTTTAAGAACCATAAATATATGGATGGGACAGAACGGGCAGTGGTTGCTAGTGTCGAGGACACCGGGTCAGGAGGACTGAGTTTCGAGTCTCGCTCCACACAACTTGTTTTCTATTTTCAAACACGGTTATTTACAACTAAAATAAAATGGCCCCAAAGTTTAAATATTTGAGCAAATCATGAGAACTAAAATATTTCTTAAAAAAAGTATAAATATGTTTATGTATGTATATTTATTAATTGTCCATGCCCGGACGGATGAAGAATACATTTCTGTGTGTGAAATAGAACTAGAACACCGGATGAGTGTTGTATCTATATTTGTGACCCTTTTCTAAATAGTTTTGTAACAATAATGTAAGACAGGCATTAGAATGATACAATTCATACATAAGAATGTTGTGCTACAATACATTTTATCTGGTTTGAATACTTTGACTCTTAAGTTCATTGCTCAAAGTCTATTTTATTTTATTCATTAGACATACGGTGGCATTCTATAAAATGGCATGATGACTTGTTTATTTGGGGGTTTAGCAAAGACTTTTAAACATTACCACATGCAGAGTTCAGAGATGTTGGTGAGTCCGATAGGAATGGCTCCAGCTTTTCTGATACATTCTATAGAATGTGCATTGTTAGCGGCTATCACATCTTTTCTTATATATACTCCTGCTGTATGGTGCAACCCTGAAACAATAAAAAGAAATACACAATTATTAAAAAAGTAACATTTAAAGATGAAACAAATTGACAAATGCCACAAATTAAAATACTCACTACTCAATATAACAATTTTTTTATATTTAAAACCCTGACAATATTCGTGCTTAAATTCAATTATTTATATACGTCATCATCATTCCCCTTTCCGCACCCAGAGGCGCATAGGGCACCGCATTGGTAAACCAAATGCAGCGTTGTTCGATCATCTATTGTATAAAGTAAGGTGATCAATTTTACGCATCAGATGCCAGTCCAGGAATAATGAAATATTGAATTTCAAAATAAATATTTCACGCCTACCCTGCCAGGAATCGAACCCAGGACCTCAAGAACGGTAGGTGAATTTGTCAACTACTACACAACGAGGCAGACTTAACTCCGCTCGATTTACTTATTCAGGATTTTAACTTTACAGCAGTCATTGAGTTGAAAACGCTCGTCCAGGGTTCAGGTTCTATTTCAAATGCAGAACTGTATTCTTCATCCGCCTGGATACAGATAATTTACGTAGCTGGCATAGAATATACATAATTATTTACATAGCTAGCTACAATTTTATTTTAATTATGATTAA
Source organism: Micrasema longulum (assembly GCF_059751315.1). Lineage (NCBI taxonomy): Eukaryota > Metazoa > Arthropoda > Insecta > Trichoptera > Brachycentridae > Micrasema > Micrasema longulum. The sequence continues at coordinate 245,613 of NW_028279180.1, read as the reverse complement.
TTTTTATCAGAAAATTTAATTAAAAACTTATTGATTTTGTAAAATTATAACTACTTATAAAGTTTATTCAATTGCTTAGACTATTGTTAACTAGTTTCAGAACAATAATCCGCTCCTTTCCTCAATGTTTTACTTTTTATGTTTACTAAAGTAATAAAAATATATTTTATATTATTATTGACAATAGGTATAATTATAACGGTGTGTTCATATGGCAATCCAATTAACCGGATTTGGTAAGTTGTGATCCCGCAATAGTGGTTTAATACTGTATACCATAACTAGATTCCCATTTTCTGATACACTTTTTTACAACCGCACAGTTAAAAAGGTCCCCAAAATTTAAATATTTTAGTAAATTATTCGAGTGCAAATATTTCATTAAATCGTTTAAATATGTAGTCATTTTGGTGTATAGGTAATTTTAACTGGAACACCTGTGGAATTGTAACGTTATTATCAAGATGTGGATCAAGATAAGCCGTTATTATTTATATTTTATTATTTGCATACATTCAAGACAAGAAATAAAGATAAACTAGCTGTGCCCACTACTGTACTGCAAAAAATAATTTATCCTTTGCCCGAAATTACATACGATTCTACAAAAAGGTACCTCTTGATATTCAGGCTTTGCCAACAAAGAATTCAAAATATTTTGTAAACCTTGTATATTATAAGCAAGGTAAAAAATAATGCAACTCCCATTTAAAAAAAATAATACAAATACAGTAACAAATTCACCAATTAATTGTGCCCTGAACTTGTACAATCAAATAGGTACTTTCGACATCGACATCTTACTAGACTCATCAATGCAACATCAATTAAAAATAATATTCTGAAGAAATTTTAAACTGCAATCATCATGCAATCAAACACACACACACACAGAGACACACACACCCATCCTGTTTTGACATACCTAGTAACAAATTTAGGCTCTAATTGGAACGCAACTAAAATGACATTTTATACCTAAGAATTTTTCTCTCTAACTGTTGTTTTGACATGTTTGTTTTATTGTACTCTGTTGTTGCCCTTATAAAATATAAAAAAAATAATAAAATAACGCACTATTAGAAAATGGAAATCAAGTTATGGTAGAGCGGGGTTCGAACCTCGTACCTTTGATCCCTGAGTCAGCGACTACATACAATCCGATTCCAATGATTAATTACACTATATATTAATGTTCTTGGTGGGACTTGAATCCACGTTTTTAGTATCACATATATTTTTATTAGGATAAAAAATATTCTAATTTACAAATCATAAAATTAATGACGAATATTTTTATTGGTTTAGAGACACGAGGTGGCCTTTTTACGTAATATTATATTCAATCAAGGTCTTTACATAAAATTTACATACAAAAAACTGGTTTTAGAAACATATAACCTACGTATTTTATTAAATTCAGAATGTTGAACGTCAGCACAGCATTTATTTTTGGAAAACGTGTCATCACATAGGTGCATTATAATAAATTAATACAATGCAAAAATTACGTTTTAAGTAGATAAAAATCACACCTAAAAATATTATCAATACTTTTTCAAATAATAACATTAACACAACATTGATAGATCTTTTTTTTTTTAAATATAAAATATTTGCATTCTGACTTTATTTTTTTGTTTATTTTATAATTAAAAAGAATAAACCTTTAAGACCCAAAAAACAAACAAGCCGGCCACCGTCATCCCGCCTTAGATAAATAAAAAAAACAATTAAAACCGACATCCGTCTAGCTCAAAGTTTGTCTTCGAATTAATAAATAAATTAAGGTATTGTTAGAGTTGTTTTAAAATCCCATAGCGTGCCATGAGTCAAAACTTGCAATATACCTACTATTGCATGGGATTGTTTATGTGAGTGTGAGTGGAATGTTTATTTTTGGTAAATTAATTGATATAATTTCGAGTTGCTAGAATTCCAACCGTCCGCGTCCGCGCGCTCAGTAGCTGCAATACTTGTAATCTAACTCCTTCATTTAAAAACGAGTTTTTTTTGTTAAATTAAAAAATAATGTAAATGGAGGCCAGATTTCTTATCGTCCATGCGCTCTGTAGCTGCAAGACGTGATTTTTATTTATTACACAGCGCTTTATTGAGGTGATTTTCGCAAAAAATGGCGCTACATATAATTATCCTATTATAGTAATAATGGCGACAGACGGTTCCAGCGTTTTGAAATATTCCCAAAGTTTGGTTGCATTAGAGTGAAAATTTAATTACTTTGAAGTGGTTTTAATGCATTTAGGTATTTTTAAACCAATTTATCTGGATTATGAAAGGGATTTTAATAAAGTGTCGGGCGCAACAGAGCATCACAAGAAAGGCAGTCTTAGGAGGTTTTACATAAGTTCCTGCATTTATTTCTCATGGGATTTTAAACATTTCAATTTGAGATTTCAATCCCCGAATACCGTAGATACCTTACTATCCGTATAGAATTACTGAATACCGTAGATACCTTACTATCTGTATAGAATTAATGAATACCGTAGATACCTTACTATCCGTATAGAATTACTGAATACCGTAGATACCTTACTATCCGCATAGAATTACTGAATACCGTAGATACCTTACTATCCGTACAGAATTACTGAATACCGTAGATACCTTACTATCCGCATAGAATTACTGAATACCGTAGATACCTTACTATCCGTATAGAATTAACAGTTCCACTACCGGTAATATTCCTTCTGTTGGATTTATGCAAAGTGATGTTTCTAATATCTGACCCTTAAGAAGGGAATATAATATTTAAGTCTAGGCAAGACATTTACAGAGCTAATGACCTATAATGGGCTAGTTTAAGTAATCACTTAACACATTGTGCAACATTTACCGTTCTTCCAATGTTGTGACGTCCATATTTATCTTCAATCTGTTGATGTTTGTCAAATAAGTTCTGAAATCTTTATTTACAATAAAAAATAGATAGTAATAATATTTTAATTCTAGCTCGATTGGGCAGGTAGTGTAATACCCAGCCAGCCATATAACCGGTACAAAGTAAAGAGTATTTTTTTTTAAGAATGACTAAACGGAGCAATTGTCATCTATCTCCTTTCCGCACCCATTAGTGCATAGGGCACTGCATTGGTAAAACAAATGCGGCGTATTTTAATCATCTGTTACATGAAGGTAAGGTGATCAGTTCTTCGCTTCAGGTGCCAGTTCAGGAACAGTGAAATATTGCAGTTTAAGCTGTCTTTTAAATCAATATTTCACGCTCACCCTGCCAGGAATCGAACCCAGAGCCTCGAGGATGGTAGGCGAAGAGGCCAACCACTACACTACGAGGCGGCCTTATCTCCACTCATTTCCTTTTTCAGGATTTTTACCCGAGAGTTGCCATCGAGTCGAAAACACCCATCCAGGATTCTGGTTCTATTTCACACACAAAAAATATTCTTCATCCGCCTGGACACAGCATACGATGAACTAAAATATCTTTAAATAGGACACAATAGCATTGTTAATCAATCTTTAATATTTTCAAATCGATAAGTAATGGTTTTGTCAAGCAACGATTTTACGATTTTCTGATAATAGACACATCGTTAATCCTTTTTTGTTATCAGAAAAACACAAATTTATTGAATCCATCAAATGTAAATTATTGTAGCTCTCAAAAAATTATGTTTTTTAATCAGAATACAAATTATTAAATTGATAAATGTCAACGATTTGTCATATTTAAAAAAAAAGAAACAAAAGAATAATAATATACCTATATGTTACAAATTATGTTTTAAGTACAATAATTCAAGTATAATATACTTTTTAAGCAATAGGTATGTTTCGCACTCCTTTGTTATTGTGTGTTTTACATCAAGTGTCTATTTGGCTAAGTCTTTGGTTTAGTCTTCTCAGGTAGTGAAGTGAATATTGTATTTTTGCTGTACATATTAATAAAATATTTAAATATAGAGATACTTAAGGCTGTAGTCTGATAAAAAGTAAGGAAAGCATACGATTTTGCCATTTTGAAACGTCGTTATTTCCAAATTGTGCCATCAAAAAAATAAAGGAAATAAACGTAAGATAAAAACAATTATTCAACACATAATTTATCCTAGAATTTAAGAAATAAACCACAATTTAAAAAAAAAAAAAAAACGCTTCAATTTCTTTTTAAAAACCAAAATTTATGTTTTTTCTTAGAAAACTTTCCTGTTTAATTAACTATCTTCAAATCATTAGAACCATTGACATATTAATACAAGTAAAACATTTTAACAATTAGTGACACGAAAACATAGTTACTATGTTTGTTTATTTACACCAGAACTGCATTCAACGATCACGCATATGCTACCAAAAACGGGAGAATACTCATTTGTAGTATTATATACAAAAAAGTTTGTATTTTAATGTTAACAGTTAACATTAATTTTTGGTGGGTCCCAATCAGATTCTTTTCTTCCTTATAATTTCGACCCATTTATTTCTTTTCACGGGATTTCGGGGAATGCAAAAATAATATTAACTCACATTCATTATATTTTTAAAAAGTATGTCTATCAGCGCACCCCTGTAAGTAAGAAGAGCTTCGCAATTGCGCAGCTAGGAGTAGTTAGACGTTTACAAAAAAAACTATTTATATCAGAATATTAATTGTTTTAAACTTGGTTCTAACTCATGAACAAATATTTACCAATGAAAATTTACACAATCCTTTTTACACTAGCACACTAGACACTAGCGGGCATTTTGGTTTCGATTATAAACGTTACGCCTGGCTGGCGGTCGAAGAACAACTAAATACGCGTTGGGCATGACTGAGCGTTTGGGCTTGAGTCATCATATTTGAGGGCCTAGGGCATGTCTTTGTGTATTAATATGTAGATGAGAAATACATCCCTTATAAAATTATAATTGTTTATTCTAATGCTTATTTACTTAATTTTTTTTATTCGCGTGATTTTGATAGAACCACGTTTTAAAATGTTTAATAATTTCCTTACTTTTTTATACTACAGCCTTATGTAAGGACGACTTTGCAACTTTGCGCAAGCTGTCTCATCTTGAATAGTCGAGTGAATGGGCCACATTGTCGCTTTGTGAAGCTATTAAGCCGTGGAGGCCAATTGAAAGAAAATATAGGTGTATGTATTAGGTATAGGCAAACAACAATAGCAGTACGTGAATCGGTCCAGCTATGTAAAGAGGCAAAGCATAATAGAGAACCATGACTTCGTGATTCATAAAGAGCTGCCGTAAATGTGAGTAATACAGGGCGTCCCAAACTTATGGGACATGAAGGGGAAGTACCTTAAATATCGTAGATAGTGTATTTTGCTGAAATAAGACTTTATGTTACTTTTAAAAGTTAGTAATTCTGCATTCATAGATTTTCTAAAAATTACTTGCTTCGTCTGGGAATCGAACCGACTTAAATGTCAAAAAAAAATCACCCTACTTTTATGATGCCAATCGAAAGAATAGCTAAAAAATAATAACTTTGCTTAAGTAACATAGTATTTTAATAGGAAGGAACAACGTAAAATGATCGAGTCAAATTTCAAGAAAGTTATTTATTGCCGACGACGAAGTTCGAAAAGTAGCGATATTATCATTCCAAAGATAGCATTGATTATTCGTAAATAAGTACCCACTTCATAAATTTTGTTCTTAAATTTGAAAATGGAACAGTGTGTGCGAGCGTTTGTTTTTTGGATATTGATCTGTTTAGTTTTCCAACAAGATGGAGCTCCGGCTCATAATAGTCTGAGAGCAGCGGATTTTCTAAATGAATGTTTTCCTACATGGATTGGTACAAATGGACCTATTAGATGGCCGGCCAGATCCCCGGACCTTACACCATTGGATTTCTTCTTTTGGGGATACGTGAAAGATATGCTATACAAAAAGCGATACGAGAACTTGGACGAGTTGCAAACAGAATTGATCCATATCACATCGAGTGTTCACCATAAAATGATAAGAAAATCAACAGGCAGCGGACTCATTAAAAGATTGGCGATTTGCGTAAGACAAGAGGGATCACATTTTGAGCATTTAATTAATTAATTTACAAAAATACTTACTTAATTGACTACGGCACTTTCATGTATGTTTTTAATTAGATTAAAATGAATAATTTCATGTTGTTCCTTTTTTTAAAATACTGTGTTACTTAAGCAAAGTTATTATTTTTTAGCTATTCTTTCGATTGGCATCATAAAAATAGGGTGATTTTTTTTTGACATTTAAGTCGGTTCGATTCCCAGACGAAGCAAGTAATTTTTAGAAAATCTATGAATGCAGAATTACTAACTTTTAAAAGTAACATAAAGTCTTATTTCAGCAAAATACACTATCTACGATATTTAAGGTACTTCCCCTTCATGTCCCATAAGTTTGGGACGCCCTGTATAGTTGTCACCGAGTCAAGTAAGCTATGGAAAATATCACTTCGCGACTCATTTTGTTGATTCCAGGACTTGTAATTAAATAGACACGTAAAAACGCCACTACACGCTGGCAGAGCTAGCACACGCGCTGGCACATACGCTGGGGTGCGATCCGTCTAGTTTTCAACACACATCAAAGGGCGCTAGCCGAGCTCTGGTCATCGCTTCCACACGTTGGCCAGCTTTTAGTACGCTACGAATTATCTGAGAGGGCGCACGCGAATTTTCGTGCGCTCCGACAGACACTGAACGACTTGCAAACGTGTGGGCAGTTTTGCGATTTCGTTGCCAATACGCGCGCCAGCGTACTGGCAAACGTATTGGCAAACGTGTAGAGCCGACTTTAAAAGAGGGGTAAAATATTTCATTCAATTCGGAGGTAGTTGCCTTCCTTGCATCTCTTTCTTACATAAATGTTATCTTATTTTTTCAAATTATTGAGGGCAATGCAATATTTGCTTAAATTAAGGTGCATTTATTTAGGAAGTAACATGTCATCAGGAACATGCAGTGATTATTATCTATGCTAAAAAAATGTAGCTGTTTCAAACAGTATCTCAAAGACCTAATACTTTTTTAGTAAATTTGATCAAAATTTAAATAATATCATATTTTCGTTAAATGCTATACGATATAAGAGTTATTTTTTCATATTATTACACAAATTGGATGCGATGCGTCTTGTAGAACATCACAAAGTTATGAACCTCAATGCGAACGCGAATGCCCAAAATCCGCATTTTTGCTATGGAACTGGACTCAATTTTAAGAGGGGTATCCAGCATATCTTCTTTGTACGTATTCTTCTCCAATTTTAGAGGGATGCGGCTCATCCACAGTATGTATGGACGGTATGCGCCTGTGGTGGTATTCTGAACGCAAAAGCGTGCTTAGCAAACGCATTTTTAATGCGTATTTGTGTACTAAATACACGCTAACAGAACAATATCTTTGCGCGCAATTCCATTCTAGAAGAATACTAGAATACTACAGAATACTAGCCCTGGTGTCTATTTATTATAAATCGATTATTCCAGGTCCCTGGGTACAATGGGAAGTTAACGGAGTTATGTATATTTTTATTTTAAAAATTAAGTATCTTCTTTAGTAACCTGTAACATGTTTCAACCAAAAATCATCCAAATATACACAATTTCGTATGGAAATTTTGATTTTACTTTATAGACAATTGAAGCTAACACTGTTGACTTCACATTGTAATCGGGGCCCTTAAATTGTTAATACCAACAATTGAATCGATCCATGTTAAAAGGGCACAAGTCACACTTTTGGTGATTTCGATATTTTTTATGTAAGATTATTTAAAAATACATATCTTTTAGTCCTCATTAAATATATAACAAAAAGGCTTTCAAATAATTTGTAGAAAATTGTTACAGCTATTTTAGGTCCATGTTAAAAGAAGACTAGTCCATTTCCATTGACAAGTTCTCTTTTAACATGGAATTAGAATAAAACATTTTATTTAGTGGCAATACTTTATGAGTGTCCTGGCAATACGAAACGACAGCTGTCAGTTTAGTAGTTTACCTTAAAAATCCAACGTGACGCGCTGCAGGATATTTAAGACATTTCAACATGGATAAAGAGGAGAATCCGACAAGAAAGCGGAAACAAAATTCTGCTAACCATACACATCGAATGTGATCACGATGTTGACGTGATGGTAGAAAATAAATGAGAACTATAACTCATTCTAGAATATTTTTTACATTGAATTCTTTCAAATTTATTGATTTTTAATTTAGATATTTCAATATTTTTTAAATTAAATATTTAACTGTGGGAAGTAGCCTTAATATTGTAACCACCGAATTGTAATACATTTTTACTGAAAAAATAATAAAACATGATTTCAATTTTCCGTCCGTGGATTAAACAAATGTAATAAAAAAAGTTACCAACAAAATAATATTTTTTATAAATTTTTATATCAGTATTACTTATTTAACCCAAATTATCAATTAAAAAAATTAAGAGACAGTTTTTATCGATTTTCTCAAACGTTGAGTCTATGGACTTGTGCCCCTTTAACATGGATCGATTCAATTATTGTAGCGTTATAATATAAATCGTAACTGTTTCTATTTTTATTTTTATTTCAAGAGGACTTTTACAATGGAAAATAAAGTAACCCATTCCGAGGAAAAATTCATTTTAGAAAATACCATAAAGGTCTTGATAAAATGCGTTTTTGGAAAGAAAATACCAATATTAACAATAAAAACACCTATTATAAGTACATAAAATAACATTTAAAAAAAAAAATTACTTCGTAATAACAATGGTATTGCCGAAAAAATAGTAACGTTATTGTGTAAATAGAACGCCGCTTTTAGCAAAAATAACATTGATATTTTCCGGTCTCTAGTCATAAATCGTAACAAAGTTTTGGGTTAGGTTCAAGTTTACTGTTTATTTATTTTGCTGATGACGCATCTGAATATTCAGTACTTTCCCGAGCATTAATAGCATACCAAATGGTTGATATTGCATACAATAAATATTACGATAAGACTATCCACTAAAAAATGGTGATGGCGCCTCTGACTAACTATGAAATTGGCAACAATGCGTTGTGGTTTCGTACGTTTAGGTTATTTCTTATAAAAAGTAAGGAAATAAAATGATTGAGCCATTTAAAAACGCTATTTTTTTTTTTAATTGCGCAATTAAAAAAATTAAGTGAAAATGCATTAGAAAAAAACAACATTCTTTAAAGGTATGTTAAAAAATATACTTAAAAATTTTATACAACTAAAATATATCTACTTTTTAACTGGCAAATTACGCCTTTTAAAATTTAGACAAAACGTTGGTACCTACATTGATTCTCATGTAAAGACTTAGTATTAAGTAAAATTTGTTCAAATGAATTATTTACAGATAATAAATTGGAGAAAAAAAAGCTGCCGAGGCAAAACATTAAATTTTTGTTTTTCATAAGTTACAAATTGTTCTTATCGGCCTTTAAATGGCGTTCAAATTTCGGTAAAAACATACGAAGAAATGAAATATTTGCAAAATGTATAATTCCATAAAAACATTCATGAACTAAAATATTTAACTGTTTGATTTTTTTTCAATGATTATTGAAGGCATATTTTTTTATATAGAATTAAAGAAAAATGCTACAAAATTTTTGTAATTAAAAAAGCTTGTATTTCTTTTCTAAAACAAAAAAAAAACAGTTTTTAGTTTCTTAGTTTAATTTATTATCTTTAAATCATTTGAACAAATTTTATTTATATGTTTGGTTTAAATTTTAAGATACGCAATCTGCCGGTAGAAAAGTAATTATATTTTAGTTAAAAAAACTTTTAAGTATATTTTTAAACAGAAATACCTTAAAATATTGTTATCATCTAATGCACGCTTATTTAATTTTTTAGTTGTGCAATTTTGAAAAACAGCGTTTTAAAATGGCAAAATTATACGATTTTCTTACTTTTTATGAGGCTTAAAGATATTTTGATGTGTAAAAAAGCTGCATTCTGCTATATTTAAATATTGTTGCAATTTTTTTCGATGCGATATTTCTGACGGTAATACATTTAAAAGCTAAATAATAAAAGCGACAAACGTAAATCACTGGATAATAATTCATAATATCATAAAAACAATGTAAATACCCAAGTAGAAAATTCCGAAGCTGTATTATTTTATGTGAAGGTTTAGAATTAATCATTGAAGAATAAATAAAATGCCAGTAATTCCGGTTAACAAGAAGCTTGAAAAATAAGATACTGGTTTTATGTATTTTTCTTGTACATTTACGTAATGTTATTATTTTTGTTTTCTGTGTCCAAGACCCAGAACCCTGAACGAGTGTTTTCGACTAGATGTTACTCTCCGGTAATAATCCTGAACAAGGTAATCGAGTGGAGATAAGTCCGTTTTGCTGTGAAGTGATTGGCGCGTTTTCCTACCATTCTTGAGGTCCTGGGTTCGATTCCTGGCACAGTTGACGTGAAATGGAGAGGTTTGTTTGTCTTTGCTATACAGTTTTATGTTATTTTTGTTCATTTTCTTGTACATACGTTTCTTTATATAACTGTTGTAATTGGCTTAAGCCGTGTATACGAAGCGTGTTTTTTTTAAGTAAGTACTGTTTTGATATTTAAAAAAAAACAAGTAAATGTTATGTAAAAATTTATTTTTTACATAAAAAACCAGTTTTATTTATTTTTCCAGATGATTATCACCAATATTAAGACACTTGTCATATCGAACTACAAGCTTTTGTATTCCGTAGTGATAAAAGTTTGCCGCCAAATGCACAAAACCGCCAGTGATCACTAAGGTTCGCCCACCCCGTTCCTCGTCATGAACATTCGTCCGGCCATCTTTGAAAGCTCTGACCTATGTGCTTATCATTCCATCACTCTTAATTTTTTGTCCATACACTTCACAAATTTGACGGTAAATGTCAATTGCTTTCACGCCTTTAGCACTAAGAAAACGTAATATGCGCGTATTTCACAGTCGGTGGGATTCTCTATCGGCGGAGGCATTTTAAATACGCAAAATCAAATGTAAACATAATCGACTGATGCCGCAATGGCGTCTGTGGCTTGTCAACAGATGTAGGTACATAGTGCGCATCATGCGCTGGACACCGACCGCAACGCTGCGGCGACGGAATTTCAAAACGGATCTTACTTAAGAAACTCGCCTCTCATAATAAATAAATAATATGGACCTATTTTTCAGTAAATATCGGCAGTTCAGCAGCTATTTGCTTTCTATTCGTTAATGTTTACCTTATATTTACAGTCTGATTTATGTGATGGGTTTAAACAACCTGTAAAGTAATGCAGGCCACAATTGTCAAATAAATAAATATTAATTTTAAAGGTTTTTTTAAACTGCAATATTTCATTGTCCCTGCATTGGCACCTGAAGCGTAAGACTGTTGTTCTTACCTTTATGTAACAGATGATCGAAATACGCTGCATTGAATTTACCGATGCAGTGCTATATACACCACGGGGTGCGGGAAAGGGAGTGATGATGATATTATATGAAACGATGGTTTCATGCGTTCTATGAACGGACCGCGTATGAACTATAGGTATATTGTATGTATTGGTGATAAAATTAATCAATTTAACATAAGCTACTTGAATAATTATACGCATATTTTATGCAAAGAAAACCATGGTATTGTTGATAAAAATATATTGCAAAAATGGATTCATTTACAATTAACCAAGCCACTCTTGTCAATTACTAATAAATTCTTTATTTGAGCCGTTAATTAATTTGGTACACTAAACCTGCAGGTATGCAATATTATTTTTATTAATTGTATATAATATAAAATATCTAAATTTATTGCAACAGAAGGAAACATTTTTAAGAAGATAATATGGAAGTCTAGGCATTAACAGGGCTTATGACCTGTCATTGGTCTGTTTAAGTGGCTTATATGGTTACCTATGATTTTATACGAATAATAAATTACTTTTATGTATGAAATTATATTGAAATCTCAAAGATTTATGCCGTACGGTACGGGAATTATTTCGCGTTCTTTGTAGTTTTTCAGTCATCAAATAGTAATATGTAGATACATTATTATTTGATAACACTGAAAAACCTTTGTACAGCACTTTGAATAACTATTGCATGACAAACAACAATGTGATTATTATCATTACCGATGACGTTAAGTAAAAATGACAGTCAAACGTGTTTAAGAGAGCTAATTAACGTAATGAAATACCTAATCAGTGTTAGCTTAGGCATTATAATCACTTACTCATCTCAGTACCTACGTGTAAATTTGTAAACAATATGATTACAACCCGAAATGAAAATGAACATGTATGTAATTGAGTTTTTCTCATCAACCCTTATGATGAACGCTGCAGTACGAACCAAAACGTCGCTAAGTGTTTCGTTTCGTTTCGTCATGCTTAATTTGGATTATTAGTACAAGCGTTGACTAACGAGTGCATCCGAAAATATAAATATTTTTTGTTATTACAATTTGCTTATATTCTTTCTTTTATTATCGTGCTACGAACAAGACTGTATTTTGAGTTTTAAGTTATTGTTTTTGGTTCGCAAATAAAATGGAGGTTCTTTGCAAGTTATACATTTTTTTCTCACATTTAATTTAAATTGTGCTACGAGCTCTCATAAAAAAATATACATTTAGTAATTTTATAGTAAGATTTTTTCAAAAATGTAAAAATATGTTTTGATGCTTAATTTAAATCTAATATGCTACGCTTTAAATACAAACTTTTACTTAGATTTCAGTTTCTTGAGAATTTAGTATATTAATTTCGAAAACTATCGTAAAGGTAATAAAAAAAAAATAATATTTAACAGAGGAAAAAATCTAAATACGCGGCTGAACGGCTGTGAAAATCGAAGAAATTTAAAAGTGAACTTGTTAACTAAATTAATCGACGCCTATTATATTAACATATAACCCGTATCCGGAAAAGTGTTCAAATTGTTAGTAATTTTGGAATGATTATTTTTAACCCTATAGATAGCCTAACTACTTAACAATCACGCCTAAGATAACCTTAGTCGATTATTAATCATTTTAAAATAGTATCCAAGCATATGAGGGATACAAATGTAAAGTTATCGAATTTTATTGAGTTGAATCCGACAGCGTGTAAAAATTGTATCAATACAATTATTATTTCAGTCAGAGGCCGCCGTTTCCCGTATCTGTCGCGCATGCGAATAAAGCAAAAGGTCAATTTTTCGTATGATTTATTCCAGTATTTACGTGTGTAAGCTTTCACCTGATTGTTCAGAGCGCATTGCCATCTTCATAATTTCACCCTGTTACGCTAAAGCCTAGCCGTCTGCTAATATCATTATCTCGCAGATATGAGTAAGTACATTCTTATCGTCAATCGAGCCGGTAACTCAAATACCGTCACATTGAAATGTACAGCGGCAGCGTGCAAATAATAGGTAAAGATAATTTTAACGACTAGACAATTATTATTCCCGCAGAAAGTAGATGCATTTTTATCTCAAATATCTTTTGTATTTTTTTTGCAAATAATATCCAGATACCTAAATCGTCGGGCTGGCAATATTTGTTCTCTCTAAAATATTATTTTAATATAAATTACGTATTTTCCTTTTGTTATCAATAAAATAAAATATGTAAAAAGAAAACATAATCAAAAGCTACATTGTTTAAATTTTCTTGTTCATTTTTAGGTTATTCAACAGATATTGCCAGCGCAACATTATAGATAACTAATACATCGCCATTTTTATGATATAATTCTTCAATGGCGCTTTACAAATGCACGGATATTGATTTTTATTTGAATTACTGATAACTTATAACAAAGCCCATCAACGGAGACCCGTAGGGCTGATAAATCAAGTCCCGCACGGCCAATAATAATTTTGCAGCGTGTAACAGTCGGCGATACCCGTAAATAATTACTTATAGCCTTTTAAAATGACAAATAACAACCGTTTTTGATACGGTAGGCGAACGCGCCAGCCAACATACTACGAGGTGAATTTATCTTCATTCGGTTTCCAATCGAGATTCTTACTCGAGAGAAGCCATCGAGTAGACAATGCTCGCAAGGGATCAAGTCATATTTCACACACAGAACTGTATTCTTTATCCGCCCGGACATCAATATCTCAAAAAGTAATTTTATATTTTCTTTAAAGAGGTGGGAGAGAATAACAATTGAAGATATAATTTTCAACACGCATATACTCGTAGCCATTGTTTTCACTTTTAATTGTATAAAAAAGTTTCGCGCAGTACCGACGTACCTTTGACGGCTATGCAATCCTTTGTTGTGAATGGAACTCCTAACAAAGGTTTTTCCCTAGCAAGTTCCTCTTCAGAAAGTTTTCCACTTCTAACCAACTCATCAGCTTGTTTCGCCTCTTCAATGGCGTCTTTAAACCGATCTTCCACGAAACAATTTAGAATCGGATTCACTTCTCCTATCCTGGCGATGTATGCGTTCACCAGTTCTTCACTCGATATCTGAAAATACAAATGTAAACAAATTACTTCAAATAGAGGAAATCAGAATAAAGCAACGAGGATAGTACTCAAAACAAAAACAAAAATAGAAATATCGGATAAAGATATTGTTCTTCTCACAGTAAAGCGACACATCAAATATCTGTACCTCGGAGGCAGACGGATGCAAATCCAAACGTCAAATGTTCAACACAAGCCTAAAGAATCTACTTTCTATGAGTGATTTATAATAATTTATAATATAATTTTGTATATTCAGTATCTTTATACATTGGTTCATTCATTATAAGACTTGCATTTCTTCAAAATCAATGGGTATGATCATAAACTGAATACGAAAATTGAAATGTCATTTCATCAAATTCTGGATTTGCATCCGTCTGCCTCTGAGGTACAGGTGTTGCAATTTTCATTCATTAAATGATTAAGCAGATGTCCGGTCTGACTTTGCATACAAACGTATTCCAGTATTTTCTCCCTGGATTATGGCACTAGAGCGATGATTTTTTTCCACACTATAGATTTCTAGCACTGGCGCGGCGACATTTCTATTCCTTTTTTTTATAAATGGTCATTTACAAGAGCCAAGAGTCAGTGGGGTGCGGAAAACGGGAATACGAGACCTCGATTTTTGTTAGATATCATCAGTCCAACGTGCAGATGTCTTTTCTGTACAGTATTCGGAAAGGCATCTGAGAGAGAGTAACGGAAAAACTATATTCAAATACCTATTGCTCAAACTGCTTTTTGTCGCATATCCTCTTAAGAGGTCAAACTAAAAAGAATAGTTAATACAATTTAATCAACGATAACACGCATTTCATTTTTTTTCTTTCTTTTTGCACCACAACAGGCCAGGAGGCCCAATTACAGTGGTGAAATATGTGGTGAAATACATATGTATGAAACTAAATTAATTATGAATAACAACAAATAGAGTCTTATAAAACTATC
Source organism: Micrasema longulum (assembly GCF_059751315.1). Taxonomy (NCBI): domain Eukaryota; kingdom Metazoa; phylum Arthropoda; class Insecta; order Trichoptera; family Brachycentridae; genus Micrasema; species Micrasema longulum. The sequence continues at coordinate 230,196 of NW_028279180.1, read as the reverse complement.
ATACAAGGGTTTAAAATTATACAAAGAGTTACATGAAAAAATAAAATAAACTGAAAGCCTTAAAATATTTCAAATCAATAAAAAAAATGTTTTTGATAAATATTTGTACTAAATTTAATATTATTGAAAGTTCATATTTATTTTCAAGATACTATAAAATAACCAACATCAAATAATAAACAGATAATTAAAAATAATTTAAAAAGACAAAACCGACTTTACTTACAAGTTCTATATACATATGTAAATGGCTAACCAAATTTATCACAATCATCATTATAACCTTTTCCGCTAATTATAGTGCATGACAGTCAGATTTGGTCATGCCACGTCTTTCTCGGTCTTGTTTATTTTCTATATTCATCAAAATTCGCATCGTAAATCTTTTCTGTCGTCCTATTTTTTATTTTAGATGAATATGATGTACCCACTGCAACGAGTTACTTAGATTGCCTTTTTTCACAAAAAAAAAAAAAAACAATAAAATATAATGGTATTTACAAGCACTTTTACAGTTTAAAAAAAACACACGACACTGTGTTCCTAATACCTGTTTATAATTTTATTATGAGGATCTTTCATGAAATTAACGATGCCAATACAATGGTAAACGTTATTTCAATAATCTACATTGCATGGATGATTCAAATGACTGTCATTTACAGGTGGATATATTACTTACAAGCAATATTGTTTCTTACTTATATAAATAATACATCTACATAATATACACATATACAGGCCAGTGTCTAAATTTTCTCAAATTTCTCACGAAAAAAATGTATTTTCGTCTATAAAGTATTTGACTTAGATGTAAACTACCACTTGAAAACTTGTGTTGAACGAAAAAAGGCACGTATGAAAAAATCATGGTTATTTGTAGCCAAGGTCATACATTTTATATATAATATAATCTGGAAAACCAGACTCATACTATGCTATACTTCTAATGTTTATGAACTTAATTCAGAGTGAAGACATCGTATTCGAACGTGTATCGAAATGATACGGCAGAGTGAATCCGTTTAATCGAATGTTGATCTTTGTGCACGGTTGAACAGGAACATTACTGGCAAATATATATTAATAAAAGGAAAATTATAAAGTACTTCAGTAATTATGAACTGCAATAGAATCCCACCAAGAATTATTGTCAATATAACATACGGTAGCCGGCATTAAATAAAGTACACCGGGCTTAAGAAAGAGACTGCCGGCGTAATCGGCAAACTGCGGCTTTGTAGAGCGTCGTCATTGTCATACATACTCGTACATGCATACAGGCATACAGACAAACTCCCGGGACAGAGACGACGCTCTACAAAGTCGGCTGTCTCATTCTTAAGCCCGATGTATTTTATTTACTGCCGGGTGCTGTACATAGATTACATATAGTACCTAATTGAAAAATACATAAAATGCCAAGTTTTTGACATGCATTATAATTTATTTTTTAAATAAATATTTGGGTTCTTACGAGTTACCCAAATATTTCCATTTTAAGTACATTTTCTTTTATTCGTAAATAGCCGTGTTAGAAAATGAGAAACAAGTTGTGGTAGGGCGGGATTCGAACCCCATGCCTCCTACTCCGGAGTCCGCCACACTTCCCGAGGGGCCACGACCTGTCTATTTTACTTTTTTCCATTCCTTATTTGAATTTGAATCGATTTGACTATAAGAAGATCTGTTCATTTATTTTTTAAATTCTTTCTTATCTCCCTACAATGGATATACATGTAGAAATCCAATAAACTCAGGAATAGGAAAATATCAGTTTTATTTTAAAATTTTAAATATGAAATACTGTCGAGTAAAAAAAAGTTCTTATTGGTAGCATGAAAAATATTATTAAATGTATAATCTTAATGTAAATTCCAGCGAAAACAGTTCACGGCCACGCCCTTAATACGTCACGATTCGGTTAAATTTTGAACTTTGTGACAGTTTAAATTTAAATAGAACATCATCACTAAAGCCGACGTCACAATTGTCAAGGCCAAACATGTCGCGTTTTTGTAAGGACATGTTTTTTAAGAATTTCGTTTTAAAAATTGCGTAAGAAAACATTTCTACACAATATCCATATTGATTTAAAAAAAAACAATCAATATTTCTAAATTCATTTCACACGTTTTTATCGGTATTCTTAGTACGTGCTGTTTCCCTATAAAAAAAGATTAATTACTTGACAATATTAAATACCTTCTCGAAGGTTGTAGATTTCAGTTTGTGATTTTTTAGGACTAATAATAATTTACTTAAAATTACGTGTACATTTACATAGTAAATATCAATAATATTAGACTTGCTGGATGATTTGTAATCATTTTTCTGAAAAATTTCACGGGCGTACAAGTTATTGTCTTAGCAAATAAATATGTAATGTAGTGAACTGTGGCCTTATGCTGTAATTAATTCCTTTCGTAAATTCATTCGTATCGTATGAGAGGGAACGAGAGCGAAATATGGTTTTGATTGCGTTAGAATGAGATGGATATATGACGAACAAACGAACTTACGAAACGAAATTGTGACAGAATAAGCGTGCAGAAGTCTTGATAGTTCTTGAAATATACCTTATGTACGAACTTCGTGACATTATAGGTAAATGATTGAAATTGATTTTGTTTTGTATGGACTTGAAATTATTATGATCATCATCATCATCATCCTCTATTTACACCCGATTATTACGATGACTATTTTTAAAAATTTCATATGTAAAACGCGTTTAGGACTAAATATTTTTATTTCTTATGCAGGCATTATAATTGTATTGTATTATATTTTATTCTTCAACTAAAATTATTATATTCCTTTACTAACAATATGTCAATAAAAAAATAATATGAATTATTTTATGTTTACGAATTTAAGCCATCTTAAAGTCAACTCCAAGGTCTCTAGGTAAGCCTTAAAAAAGTTGTACTGTGAACGCTAATAAAATTCAACAAAAACTATTATTATATTCCTTTACTAACAATATGTCAATAAAAAAATTAACAAACAAAAATAACGTAGAAGATATGAATTATTTTATGTTTACGAATTTAAGCCATCTTAAAGTCAACTGCAAGGTCTCTAGGTAAGCCCAAAAAAAGTTGTACCGTGAACGCTAATAAAATTCAACAAAAACTATAAATTCATGTTTGAGAGCATAGGTGTTTAACAATTAGTATTAAAGAAAAGATGTATGAATAACACGATTAAAACGTATTTTTTAGATTCCATTATTCACTTACGATTGATAAATATTTTGATTCCTTATTCATCTGTGATTTTTCAGTAAAATATGATATTTGCAATAGCTCCGCAACCAATACTACAACGTTTAAATTTAATGTCATTTTTTGGGAATTTAATTATAATATTTAATTAGGAAGATTTAAAAGATCATACAATTATGTTTTTTTGTGTATACCTATTTTTATATATTTTTTTTAGAGAAATAATCGAGTATTTTATCTATTTCATTAAATATTTAAATTTTCAGACCGTTTCCTAAAAGTCGTAAATAACTTGTACTGGAAAAATTTAAATCGAGTTGTGGTAGAGTGGGATTTGAACCTCGGATCTTTGGCCCGTGAGTCCACAATACTACCACGGGACCACAATCCGGTTTCACAATCTTGATCTTTCTTATCTTATCTCTCTCTTTTCATGTACTTTCATAGTTATTTGAAGTTCGGGAAATTCGTAATTTCATTCGAAAAAATAATTCTTGGTACTGTATGAATAAACAAATTGGTTTGGTAACCGTTATATTTCATCAAAATTACCTCTGCATTTTACAAATAAAATGAAATAACGACGTTTTTCCAATAACAAAAATGAAGACTCAAAAAGAGTCGAGATCCTATAAGGAAACTCGTAAGAAAATCTATCTAATGATCAATACCTACACTTCTATGTACTTTTTTTAGTAATTAAGGAAACATATGTTTCAACTTTTACTATAACGGTAATTATAATTACAATGAGGTACTAAGTCCAAAATATTGATTAATATTTTCCTACAGTGCCATTTGCCAATGAGTCGGTTGGAAATGTTCAACGAACGCAACGTAAGGTTAGATTATACTGTATCAAATGGATATCCTACATCCCACGTTTCGTGTGATGTTTGGGTAGAGTATTTTTAGAAGTTTGCATACATTATTTTGTGCCAGTATAGATACAAACTATGAAGTAGATATAATAGTAACACGTGATACGCGATACATACGCACTAGATATCGCCGTAGAAGGTGTGCCTATACAGTTTATGGTCCCAGAGGCATGAACTCTCCCATCATTGACATCGATACGTTGTTTTAACGTAAAAAGGTACATTTGTTTTCCACTATTGGATAAGTACACAAGTAGACGCTGTACGTCAAAAGAGAAGACATGAGTAAACATTTGGAATGGCAATGATGCCAAAATCCAATAATTAATCAGTGGCTTGTTTTGTGATTGGTTACTATTCGCACAAGGTCATGACGTTATATTTCAGTGCTGTTTTCAGAGTGGAGGAAAGACACGAGAACACCTGCAGCGCTCTTAATTATTTTCTCACTCCTTTTTGGCAAACATAATATTTAAAAAATGTAGAAAGGAAAATTGTTGTGATTGGGAAAGTAATTCCAAAACCAAGCAACCACCACGGTTTACGAGGATGTAAACAAATAATTAGAGCGATATACATATTGGTATCACAAGGGTTCTCAAATAAACGTGTCATGTTGTGATAAAGGTAGAAATTGTTCTCTTAGGTAAACATGGATAGATTGTGTAGGTTAGAACGTTGAGTTTTCAAACTTTAACAAAACACTATCGGGGATAACGAACTCCCTTACTATTCTACAGTTTTGTCGAGTCCTCGGGTGCTCTTTGAACTTTGCATAGGGGAAGCTTGACTTAATGATTTCTACGGAAATCAAAGGAGGAAGATTTTTGTTTTTATTTATTTAGGAAGACGAACAGTTGTTATGTAAAAATATAAAATATAAACAATTGTACAATCATCCAGTTAAAATTTTTCACAAATATAATGAGAGAACATGTTACACAGTAAAGAGAAAATATAATATATTATGTAAGATAACAGTATGAAGGTTAAGGGATGAGGAAATAGAGTGGAGGAGAGGGATTTCCATAATATAGTTTTTAATATTTAGATGCGTGGAATATTAAATAAATACAAAGGTGATGAACACGAATTTAGTTTCCATAAAGCACTTTCTTTGATTTCATCTATCTGTTGCCTCTTTAGATCTAGGTATAAATACTTTCACAGGACGACAACAAATAAGATTAAATATACATTGTGAAAAACAATAATTTAAGAAAATGAACAAAAAACGTGCTTTTGACGGTAAAGTGTAATGATCAGGGAGTGTTCACTAGTACTACCCTTTGATTCTCTTTACCTAACCTAAGCTTTAAAGCTTTACTACCCATAAACGTGGGTTAATTCATCCACCCTGGGTATATTGTAATGATCTTGAATAAATATAATATAATATGCTTTGAAATACAAAAAAGAACAATAACATGAACACAAAAATAAACAACGAAACTCTCAAAGGATTACAACACGTGACTTAATCTAGGATTCATAATGCAGATACTATTAAAATGGACAAAACATATAGACTGACTAGTCACAGTAATAGCATCATTACACATAATAATAAATAAATAAATAATCATAGCCTCTTCTACATAATTAAAACCACGTAACGAAAAATGAAAAAAATATGATGTACGAAGCTTATGTTAAAAGAACACTTAGCTACCTGATCGCCTTCTGGGGAACCGGTAACAAAGCAGATATAACAAGGATACAAATACTACAAAATAAAATGATCAAACTAATATACAAAATATCTTACCTGATCCCTACGAGTGAACTGTACAAAAAAAAACTAGCCAGTTTGTCATAAAATACTTGACGAAAATTGAGACGGTAAATATTGTACACAAACTTGAAGTGGGTAACGTACAGGACAATGAATGACGTAACAGCAACCAAAAATGCCGACATACACAAATATAATACAGGAGAACTCCATTTATCCGAACTCCAGTCATCCGGATTGCCAAATATCAGGACAGTCGTCAGGAAATAAAAAATAAAGGAGATGTTATAATATAAATAAAAAGAGCGCTGGCAGCCGACGCGTTTCTTTGTCAAAACTTGGCTTGACATGTTTGAGTAAGTTTTTATGTGTTAACGTCTGGCATTTAACGCATTAAATCGGATAGTTGGAGTTTTACTGTAACAGACAACAACAACACTACCACATTAAAAAAGCAAGGCCAAAAACAAATGCGTGACAGTAAAAAATACTAAAATGGACATTAACATTACAAAGACTTTTATACCCGAATACTTAAAAAATTATAAAAGAAATTTTAAATCAAAATTAAAAAGCACATGGTGGCTATATTAACCAGACGAGACATAACATGACTTGACCTTATATCATGTTTATATAACCTAACTCGGCCTCGTGGTGTAGTGGTCAGCGCGTTTTTCTTCTATGCAAGAGGTCTCGGGTTTGATTCCCGACATGAAATATTTATTTAAATAGGTGTTTTTACACTAGAATATTTCATAGTCCCTGGACTGGCCCCTGAAGCGTAAGGCTGATCATCTTACATCCGTGTAACAAAAATGATCAAGATATGCTGCGATTGGCGTACCGATACAGTGCCCTGTGCACCATTAGGTCTGGAAAGGGAATGATGATGATGATCTAACCTAAACTGGTTTTTAAAATTATAAATAAATCGTTACGATAACTTGTATTGAATTTTCGAATGTCCATTTAAAAGTAGGTATTTGGGACCGCCATTGGAACAGCAGACGAGAGGAAGCTAAGTGCCCATTACAAAAGTGTATTTTTAGTAAATGTCAGTTTACAAATTATTAACTTGTTAACACAGCTGTACAGAAAACGATTCGCGATATTATAATCTGATAAATTTAATCTAAGATTTTATCGGAGACGGTAAAAAAAACCGACAAACCAAAACTTGACATTACCTACGAAAAATAAATTTACCGGAACATTAACTAAATGCGAGTTACTCGAGATCAGAGTGAAATTGTGGTTATTATTTTATGAACATCATAATGAGGAAGTTCTGTGGTTTTTTGTACTTTTTTTGTTCGACTATTAAAACTAAGCCAATTTTTTTTAAACTTTCATATAATTTAGTATTTTTAGCGTTTTGATATTTCAAAGTTTTGTATATCTGAAATAACTCCGCGTGTGTCGTCAGAGGTTCTTTTCCGCTTATTCTTGATCAGTTCTGCCCATTAGTCCATTGACGGGAAGCAAACCGGAAATCTTCCGTAACTCTCTTATCATTGGTTGATTTATATGATCTAGTGACGCCGTTCAAAGTAGTTCGTTTTTATTAAAATATATTTGATTATTTTTTTCGTACATTTTCAGGAAACTTTGCAGTACAATATAATGCTCCAATTTTTACCGCGCGCATTGAGGGGAGATCCTTAAGCCCGCCATCCACCCGCAACGGTTATAGAATCATGGGGGTCTCTGTCAGCTGCGCATAGAGGAAAGTTATTATAAATATTCCTAAAGAATACAAACTCTATGCAGATTAAGGAGGGGGGAGGAGGATGTATAAACAGAGCCTAACTCGTCGTCCCCACCTCTCAGGATCCCCTCAATGCCTCTGTTTTTTTATTTAAAAATATGTATTAACACAACCAATTTACATAAATAAACGTATCCAAGTATACAAAAACTTTTTTTTAAACTATAGTAACACAAGAAACATAACAAATATAAGTAAAAACACGGATATTTACAATGAGAGAACGGCCTTGAATAAAGAAGGACTCCCTGGGTGGTCAGAGGCAGAGGATCCGAATACCACCCCCGTAAGGGGAGGAAAAAATAAAAGAACGTGTGAGTTCCGCTCGAAAGGAAGCACAGTCACAAGTCACAACTGAATGAGCATCCCACAGAAACAGTTGCCTGTCCCACCATATTTTACCCACCTAGGCGTCCGCGCATCTGAGGAGCTCCCAACGCGATACCCAAGCCCGGACAAACTGACGGAAGAGTGCAAAATTCGTACTGTTGGCCATTAGATCCACATTCCACGCTGGTCGCATGACCCCTGTCAGACCATTCAGCATCTCATCTCTGGCATCCTCCAATAGCACACAGTGCCACATGTCTCTAAACTCCCCCATGTCGCAAAACCGCGAGCAAGAAACATTTATTGCAGATAATTTCCCGTATGGCTGAAGTTTCTAATTCACATTGCAGCAAATTAAAATATTGTTGCTATGGGCGCCGCGCGTCGCGTCGTCTGCTTTGCGGCTTTGTAATGAGATAAGATTTACAAATTATGATTTCACCATTACTATCATGTTATTAATTTATTTTCCGCCATCTTGCACGTACAATTCAAAAGTAGGTAAATCTATGTTAATACGGATAATAATAATGTATATTTTAAAATTAAAATATAATCAAGAAAACGAATTTGTTTAAAACAATTTTTATAATTTTGAAATATTTATTGTAGGTACAGCGTCCTTAAGGTGATTTTCACGAAAATGGCGGTATGCACATCATCAATTAATATTATTTATTTTTTATATCGGGTTGTGGTCTCGGACTCGCGATTCAATGGCCATTGGTTTGAATCCCACTCTTCCCAAACTTGATTCCCATTTTCCAATAGTGAGTTATTTATAAATTGTTGGAAATGGGCCTCAAAATTAAATATTTAGGTAAATCATAAGAACGCAAATATTTATTTAAAAACAATAATCATCATTCCCCTTTCCGCACCTTAGAATGCTAAGTGTCTTTTTCTTATAATATATTTTGTATAATATTATTGTCGTAATTTATTATTTTAGTACATTATTTTTCCTAACTCAACACAAAACTTTAGTCCCATGCAGTTGTGACTTGCGTCTCAAAAATATAAATAAAATTATTAATTTGTTATTAAAAAAATATATACGAGTACATGTGTGTACGTTCTTGTAAAAAATACTATATTGCTTCTGTTTATGTATGTGCAAGTGCCTAGTTCAGGTGATCAATCAATACACAGGCGTGTTCCACTGGTCTAAAGACATTGAAATACTCAAGACTTTCATGCATTGACATATCAATACATAGATGCGCCCTATAGTGTAAAATATATTTATATTTTCATGCCATTTTTAGTTGTAAAAAATAACTCGCTATTAGATAATGGAAACCAAGTTGTAGTAGAACGGGGTGGGAACCTCGGACCTCTGATTCGTAAGTCCGCGACACTAGCCACGGGACCAAAACCCAGTTAAAATAATTTAAAAAAGTAGTGACACAAAAATGCACCCATAGCTACTAAGTTTGTTTGTTTATACCAGTGGTGCTATTCTGAACCACTTTCGTGGCACGAGAAAACAGCTTTTCTCGTGTATTTTGTATGTAAATACACGAGATAATACGGCCATAAGAGCGTTTGGAATATCAGCTCAGGGATGCATTCAACGATCATACATATGCTACCTAAAGTTAGAGGATACTAATTTTTGGTACATAAACTGGTACTTTGGTACTTCGTTTTTGGTGGATACCAATCAGATTTTTTCCTCAAATTCTTTATAATTTCGACCCATTTATTTCTTTTTATTGGATTTTGGGGAATGCAAAAATAATATTAACTCACGTTTATTATATTTTAAAAACGTATTCCCATCAGTGCACCCCTGTAACTAAGAAGAGCTTCGCAGTTGCGCCGCTAGGCGATGTTTGACGTTTACAAAAATATATATTTATATTCGAATATCAATGTTGGCCTCGTGGTGTAGTGGTCAGCGCGTTTGCCTACCATGCACGAGGTCTCGGGTTCGATTCCCGACATGGTTGACATGAAAATATTTATTTAAAAAGGTGTTTTTACACTAGAATATTTCATAGTCCCTGAACTGGCAACTGAAGCGTAAGACTGATCATCTTACCTTCATAGTTCACCAAAAGTATCGTTGATTTTATACAAAGATGTATTGGAATTGTTAAAAGAGATACTAAATATTAAAACAGGATTTTTTTCTGCAGTCATTTTCGGCAGAAATAATGTACGGAAACGACACGTAGACGTAGAGCAAATCACTATTGTCAACATTTCAACACAGATCAAACTGTTGAAATGATGGTCTGGGCATTTACAGAGTTTATGATCTGTCATGGCTGGGTTAACCCAGTAACTTAAGTAATCACTTGTAACATTTACCATTTTGCTTATAGGTAGTTGACTTTCATATCACGTAAAACTTTTTCGATTACCTTGTTAAAAAAATATCTAATATTTTTTGGACATACTCAAAATATTGTTATAAAAATTAAATGTTTAAACCTATTTTGTATTCAAATTTTATTATTGCCTTTATTATTGCATCTAACTTTTAAATTTTTATTAGGAAAACAACAGAAATTATGTAAACAACTAAGAATAAAAAATAGTACATACATTCACAGTTACAGTTTTTCACAATACTAAATATAATAGTAGAACATGTTAACATATTATATAATACGGAGAAAATATAAAATATACAAGAAAAGAAAAGAAGAGCACTGCAAGAAGGTTGAGAAAATAAGGTAGAGAAGAAGAAGAGGAATTTTAATAATATAACGGGCTGAACCCGGTAATGCTTTGCTATTGCTAGATTTGAGTATACTCGTATATATATTAAATGAACACAATCGAAAGTTTGAGATATACTCGCATATAGATTAAATGAACACAATCGAAAGTTTGATATCAAACTGAATTTAGCCCAAATTCGATATGTACGTATACATTTTTATGTTTCGGTTTACATAAATTGTGGAGACAGAAAATTTTGATAAATGTCACTGTCTTGGAGATGCCTCCCCGATGCTATGTAAAAAGACAACTGCATTTGGACCTTTTATGCCTAACTAAAAAAGACAAAATCGACGTTTCGCTGTCATGAAAAAAGGTAGTGTAACTTTTCATTGATAAGTAGGAACATTGGTACTTGTTTACGATTGAATTCCGAATCTAAAAATAATTCATATTCAAATATTGAATTTAAGTAGGTACCTAAGTACTTGTTTATGTTTAAATTCCAAAACATAGAATAATTAATTTTCAAATAAAGAACTCCTTCTGTAAATTAATGTCAAACTCTGCTCTTCTCAACAACAGAGGTGCACTCTACTCAGGAATGCGATTTTCAAAAATGTCTCGAATGTTAGTTAATATTATTTTAATATTACCGAAAATCCAGAAAAAATATAACAATGGGTAGAAATTATAAGGAATTTAAGGAAATAATTAGTTTAGGTTCCATAAAAAACTAATCTTGTTTGTAAACATTCAAAAACAAACTATTTTATACGCAAAAAAATAACGTCCTTCCATTTTTTTGTATATGGATTCTAGGCAAATACAGCCCTGGCGAAGGATAAAAAAAACATTTACGCTATTAACTTTTTATCTACTTAATAAGTTAAAGATTTTAAGGGCTATAAATATGGTCGTGGCAAAGATCTAAAAATCGGTTCAGTGGTTATTTAGTCCATCGAGGACACACATCCTAACATTGCCTTTTATAAATATGGATTGACCATTTTGGAACATATTTAAAAATACATAAATGAATTATACACAAATAAACATTTCATTTTAAAGTGTTACGAAAAGTTTGTTTTTTGAAGTCATTAAATTTCAAATTAGAATTACGGAAATGGGAACACCGTAAGTTAAATTAGTAGTAGCTACGTCGGATAAACAAGTTTTAAACATAATGTTTTTGGACAATGGATTATAAAAAAAATATGTTAATAAATCATTATTAAAAAATTACCTTTTTTGTACGAATTTTCTCAGCTAGACTCGTGACAGATTCCAATAAGACGGGATTTTTTACTTCGGGAATACTTTGAGATTTGTTCTGATACCGAAATTTGAAAATCCACCTTCCAACACAAACTACAAGCTTATGCATAATGATAACGAGAAATAGAATGCACTTCCGGAACTTCGACATTTTTTTAGTGTTTTGATGATTTACACGTAAATCCGTCATTTTCAATTAGTAAACTACACGCACTATATTCACAGTAAGTTATTTGATCGATATTCTATATTCTACTCTTTATATTACGAGCAGTACAATAATTTTTTTTAATTACTTGTCACTTTCAACCTTTTCTTTTGCTCTGTCAAAATATTTCAATTGTTTGTATATCGAACAAAAGCCACACGCCTAAATTTATTTTACATGTAGTACGTCATCGACAAATAATATTTTTAGTTATAATGTCGTTGAAACTACGACCGTAATCTAAAATTCAATGTTATTACATCGTTGTAAAATCGTAGTGGAGCGCACCGCAACTTCTCACGCACGCTAGTAAATTTTACCAACTGTTCTCTTTTTCAACTTTTCAAGTCGAATCAGCCTCAGTCTCTTGTCCAGATCAGCGTTGCAAACTTGAGGCTGCATAATAAGTAATTTCCGAGTGGAGAATATATATCTGTCCTTTTCTAACTAGTTCGCGTAGCAACTTGAAAATTGAATAAAGCGTAAATTCATTAGGGTCTATTCGCACTGTAAACAGGCGGTAGCGAAATACATGTATCCGCCGCGCGTTGCATTCAAAGTTCAAATAATTACTTCCGTGAGAGTAGGTATACAGTATAATTAAATTTAATATTACCTATATTTATGCACTATTAATAATTTTCTATGATAATATTATTTTTATATTTGATTATGTATGAAATTAAATTGGTATAATTTATGTTTCAATATTTATATCTGATTATTTTTTTACGTTGTCTTCTTCGGAATTTTTATTATTTATTATTTAAACTCTGTTTTTCTGGATTGTTATTCTATTGCATCACATGTTAATAATTGCATAATAATTTAATTTATTTTGCTATGTATTTTTTATTGTTAGTTATTACGGTTTAACACGGCCACAACCTAAAAAGCCCCAATAAATTCATGGATATGTAAACGAGTGTAATTTTGAATGAATGAATAAATAAAAAAATAAATTAAATTAAATTAAATATAAATAAAATGAAACAGGTTTTTTTAATTATTTTTTTTTCATTTGTCATTAGACTATTAAAAAAATCCATTTTTTATTATTTATTGTATTATCAGAGCTATGATTTTGATTTATTAAAATGTTTTAAATTTGAAATTACTCTGCCAGTGACGTCACAAGTTCTAGTGAGTTGTGCTGATTGGTGAGTTAGCTTCTTGGATATATTCTTGGAACTGGCGGGAATCGAACCCCCGACGCCAATTTCACAGTTGGCCCTTTAACCAACTGCACCACGGTGCCTGTCTGTAGCTGTCATACGCCCTATAGCTACAAGGTCGTGTTGGGTTATTTATTGTGCAGCGCCCGTGAGGTGATTTTCACAAAAATGGCGTAATATAAATTCTCTAACTATAACTATATACTACATATTCGTTGAAATTTGCCCCATTTTGCTGCAAGTATGATAAAAAAATTATAAAAAAACATTAAAAAAAATCTAACTGAATTTCGTCCAGTTGATTAAAACTGTACCTACTGACTGGCGGGAGCAATATCTTTTTTTATATCGGTAAATCATGTCGTCGCGTTACAATGAGTAAGATTTATCACATAATTAAAAATAAGATAATGTGAAAACGCTTTACACTAGTTTTGTGTGAAACAGTAGGCAGAAGTAGAATAAATGAAACGTCTTGTCAAAATAAGTGATAGAAATACTTGTCTTACGTCGTATTGTGTGTTGTAGCTATATTTCGTATTTCATTACTATAATCTTTAATCTATGTCATCTCCTTGACCTTGACCGTGGAACAGCCAATGTGGAGTTGTGGACACAATGAACTTATCGAAATATGATATATTGTATAACGCGTTTACGGCGAGGTAGAGAAGAGAAATAATAAATATACGAAATTAAAATGTTTTATTCTGTTGTTTTATTCAGTCAAAGTGATTAATACTTTTCTATTTCCTAGATATTATAATTCAATTGCTCGCTGCTTAACACATTATTTTCATAGCTAGTCTAATGATGATGAGTAATGACTCATAATAAAATTACTATTGGGCGGGATAAGAGCGATATTACGTATGTTTAGATTGTTAAGTTTTATCCACTTCCTACAAAAAAGTTGCTGTTTATTTTAAAAACTTTCTACGAATAGCGAAAAAAATTCTTAGGTTTCTAAAGGTACCAAAAAACAATTTCCTAGCGGTTGTACTTAGTGTTTCTGTACGTAGGTATGTGGAATATATCGAGTATCACACTTTCTGGTAATGTTTCCGGCTGAATATTGTAAAGAAATTAACACGAATTTGTGTTTCAAATATGTTGGTAAACCCGAAATGACTTTAATATGCTCGTAAAAGTACACTTGGTGGTTATATTAGATTTAAAGTTCTTTTCTATTTCAGATTGTGCAGTTCTGAAGGTTTATAAGAATGAAGAACACACCGAAAATATCTCTCCATTTGCCGCGCAGTTTGAGCCCGGCACGCCATAGGTCGCGTAACAAGTCGCCGTCGCCATGCAAGGACACTAGCGAACCTAGCGGCAACTCGTCGAAACTTCAGCCTGGCAGCGCTGCCATAAGTGTGGGATCTGCAACTGGTAAGTTTCTATGGTTATCTTTTTAAGTAGGTGTACCAACGTGACGGGAAAAGTGATCGAATTTCAAACAAGGCTAGGTACTGAAAAGGATCGCAAAAATAATCACATACAACATGCCGGGAAACGTATTTAAATATTAAACCTAGCATTTCAGGAGTTCGTCAGTTTTCATATAAATTTTCATTTTAAAAAATGGTCACGTAATGTTTTTATTAAAATTTGGATTTTTTAAAAACAACTCGTAGGGGAGGATAGTCCACAATGAGACGGAAAAACATTCTGATTTTTTCCCGACTAGAGGTTTAATTGAAAACGGCTAATTAGAAGTGTAAACTAAGAATTAATATTGCTACGATAAAAAAAATAACATACCTTATTATATAACTTCATTTGTTTTCGATTTTATAAAAAAAATCCCACAGGACCCCGGATTGAACAGTTGTATTTGGGCACTCGTCCAAAACAAATTCCTCTTCGTCATGTTCTGATTCAAAACTAACAATAAAGTCACGATAATCATCAATCGTCACAATCGCATTCTTTTATGGTGAGGTCTACGAAAATAATAAAATATATTTCTGTATTTTCTTAAAATTATTTTTGTGTTTTGAATTTCCTACGTACTTTACGAAAAGGGAAGGTCTTCGCCAAAACTGTGGTCCCGTGAAAGTAGAAGAAAAGTGGCGCATTAGGCAAAATGCCAAACTGTTCAGCATTTTCAAGTCCCTAGTATCTCAACACACTTAAAATTGATCAGGTTGAGATGGGTGGACACGTGAAAAAGAATGCCTGATGCGCGAGTACCTAAGATAATCATGACTGGACATCTAGTGGGTAAAAGAGGATTTGGAAGACCCCGACTGAGGTGGGAGGATGACGTAAAAAAAGATGCAGCACAGCTTTTACAAGGTGCTAATTGGAAAATGGTCGCTGAGGACAGGCGGAGTTGGAGGCAAAAGTTAAAGGAGGCCATGGCTCGATTTAGGCTGTAGCGCCATCGACGAAGAATAATAATTACCTACGTATGTTTTTTAAGTTTTCTTTTTTAGGAGTGCCGGTAATGATTTTCTATCGAATCTTCTTCCGCTGTAATAAATATGAAACAAACGTAAACAACTGAGATAATATTATTATTAAAGGAAACATTTCCCGGATGTACCGGAGTGATCTATTCCAGGGTATACTTTTTACCTCGCATTAATTACTGATTCAAACAACCTTTAGCAATTTTTACGTTAAAATCTGTAGAATATATCACGTTGCACACGCTTCTAAATAAAACATCGCCATATTGAATTCAGTGGGTTCCAGGTCCCATGTCCTGCTGTAGCGCCCAACCCACCCTTCACAATATTTATCATGCATTTGTGATGTTGCTAATTGTAAGTACCACAAATGCTTTCTATTATTGAACTACCAGATTTATCTATTGAAAAACATATTATAGGTATAAAATTTTATGTATTCCCAGGGAGTTTTTGGCAAAAAAACTCATTTAGGGACAGGCATATTGCGTACAACATTTATTTGTCGACGTATTAACAGTTCAAAAAAATAATAAAATGATAACAACAACAAATTATTTGTTCTACATGTCCAAATCAACGCGGATCTCATTTCTTGGATTTATCGATAATGCTTATTTCAGCCTTAAATAATGTGCAGATCTCGATATTTGGGCATTTGTCGTACATAATTTTACCATACATTCGCCTGAGAAAACGCATATTTGACAGGATTCCGCCTACTTTCATCCCCGTTTTTCCAAGTCCATACTTCGCTCGCGTACATCAGGGTCAAAACCAGGACTCCATTCGTCGCTTTAGTTCGTTTTTGTTCAACATACCATTTTTAACGAAATTCGGAGGTCTAACGGAGATCTGAGACAGCCTTTGTTAATAAAATTAAAATGGAAAAAATATTTAAAAAAAAAAAAGGTGTTTTTTAACGAATTTTGTCTTTAGTTTTAGTCAATCTTTATTTATTTATTCATTTATTTATTTATTTATTTACTTTCTTTTGACGCCCATGGGGCTTTTACATTATACATACTATATAATAAGAAAAAGTTACACATTAAACATAATTAACATTTTTTCAAATATAAAAATTAAAAAACTTTTTTTTTTAAATTTGAAAATAAAGTTACATAGTTAACATAATACACTATTAAGACATAATACATACATTATATTATGTTTATAATATAAGGCATAGTAGGATTAAAATAAAACATAATTATAATTTTTTATTTTTTTACACCGGTAAACTAAACTTTAAAGTGAAGTTATCCAAAATGTTGAAAACTGAAAAGGGTTTTGTAACTAAAAATATAAAACATAACACGGGCTCACTTTTAAGCATACATAAATACGATTGAAGATTTATTGACTAGACTCCGTCGCGTCGGTCGCCTGTAGTACTTTGGTCTTGAATATGCTCAATGAGTTACGAAATATATCAACATCGCCATATTCATTACCAAGGCGATGGAGTCTTTATGCCTATTTCGTAAAAAAAACTTTGAAGCTCTATTTCTGCAGATTTGTGTTTTGGTCCGTTTGACAAAAACGAACTGAAGCGACGCATTGTGAACTGCCAATTTTGCCTATTGCGACAAACAATTGTTTGCTAAGGTTGATTTAAGTGCACCGTCACTCTGTTTCTGGCACTCAACCTCCTTTAATTATCTTTCTCAGTCATTCCATTCCTAGTAAACATACTTCCCAGATATACAAATTCCTCTACCTGTTTCAGTATAACCACCCCGTATGATTCACAGTGATTTCACATTTCATACTTTTATTTCTTTCAAAAACCATCACATTCGATTTATCGCCATTCATCAGCAAATCGCTTCCCTTGCATTTCGTACACTGTTGTTACCAAGAATTGCAGGTCCTCTTTGTTTTCAGCGTGAAGCACGGCATTATCAGCATACAAAATACAATGGGGAAACTCGGTGTTTTAAAAAAAAGAATTGTTAACACAACTAGACTATTAAACTAAGCCTTTTCAAAAAGTTTTGTATTTCTGAAATTTCTACGCATGTGGCGTCAGAGGTTCTCTTCCACTTATTTTCGGACAGTTCTGCCGATTGGTCCGTTGATGGTAAGTAAACCGGATATATTTCACAGCTTTCTTATCATCGGTTGATTCAAATGAACGAGTGCCGTCGTTCAAAGTAGTTATTTTTGTTAAAATGTATTTAGTTATTTTTTTCGTACATTTTCAAGAAATTCAGGCGTATAATTTAATGCTAATTTTTACCGCCCGCAAGAAAACATTTTTTGTATCGTATTTCCCGTAGGGCTAAAGTTCCTCATTGAGAGTTAAATCACCCATTTTTCCTCCCTTTCTTAAAGCTTTCAGTTTTTTCATACAGTTATCGTTCAGTTATAAAATGATAATTGGTTACACAATGTGATGTACTAATGATCAAAAAATGCGTGTTGCGACATGATCTACTCGCAAATCAAACAAATACGCCCGCCTCGTCACTAACACACGCACCGCAATGAGACAGGTCGTAACCTGTCACGCGCAAAATGCACACATCTTTTGCCGAACTTTCGGCCGAGAGCGTTGCCGAATATTCGGTATTCGGCCAAATCACTATTCGTGGCATCTCTAGTGCGCGGTCCTCTTCAGTTTATACTATTTAGTTTTAGAAGTTAACACTTTTCTTCGGGTAATTAGATCAATATTGCGGTGTAATTACCACAAATGGGTAACTTTAAAATCAGGATTTTTAAGTTAACCACTAAAACACATCTTTGTACAATATCTTCCTCCATTAACTCTACAAATAGGTAAGTCATGATGCATTTCAATAATATTATGATGATTTGAATGCACCACTTGTATACGTGTAGCGTTCATGGCGGAGGATAAAAAATGTGTTTTTAGTGATTAATTAAAACATATTGATTTTGAAGTTTTTTTTTTTGCCTAATATTATTGCTCATTGCGCAAATTGCTTGCATGATGGTATTCCTAACACATGTAATTGTGAACTCATAGAATTTGTGGAGGAGTATAAGTATTTAGGTATTTTAATTGATCATAATTTTAAATGGGATCGTCATATATTTAAACTTTGTGATCGATTGCGGACTCTTGTGAGTACTTTTTATAAGTTATCTTTTATTTTGCCTAAAATCACTCTTAAAATTATTTATTTTTCTTTAGTAGAATCAATAATAAGATATGGTATAAAGTCGTGGGGACATTCGACTAAAACTAATATTAAAATGATCCAGGGTCTACAGTATTCTATAGTTAAGCGAATTGTACCTGCAGAGATTTACGAACAAAGAAGTAATAATGATCTCCTGTACAAAACAATAAAAACTTTGCCTGTTCGAGGACTACTGTGGCTTTGCATCATTTTGGAACAATTTAATAGTAATACATTCAAGTTTCCTCTCAAACATAACCATAATACACGCTTCACGTCTAATGATGGCTTGGTAGTACCAAAAGTATGTAATAAATATGGAAATAGAACTCTCAAATATTTAGTACCTAAAATCTTTAATTTATTAACAAAAGAACTTAAATTTAACTCACATTGTAACAAGAACAAAATAAGAGAGTGGCTACTCGATCAAGAGTTTATATATGAATAGTAGCTTAGGTGTAAATATTTTATTTTTTCATATATTTTCTTGTATTTAAAAAATAAATTTATATATTATTATTTGTATAAACATGTTTATTCTGATCTTTCCGGCTGTTAATTTTGATATGTTATTCATTGTTTTTATAAATGTAAATAATATTATTAAGTCAGTAAAAATATAATCTTCACCAACAAGCTACAAAAAGTGGCTTGGTGGGATTTGAGTTTTAGAAAAAATATAACAAGTGGATTTTTTTTTAAATTGTAAAAATGTAAAATTATGCTATTAAATAAATTAAAAAAAAAGTATTTAAAAAAAGGAATAACCCGCTAAGCCTCGAGTTAGAGGCTTGTCAGCAGGTGAAATAGAGGGGATATGGAAGAAGGTAATGACAAATACACAACACCCAAGCCAATTGAGAAAAAAAATTCTTGGATTTTTTTCTTGCAACTGGCGGGAATCGAACCTGCGATGCCAGTTTCACAGTTGGCCGTCCAACCATCTGCGCCACGGCGCCGGTCTTTGTACTAATATGGGGTAATACTAGTTGTAGTAATTACCCCATGTTATTATATAACAGGCTGAGTCAAGCATTATCGATAAAATCATAACAGGAAAACTGCGTGATGGTTTATTTTGTTTGTCAACTTAGGATATTAGTTTTCGCATGTCAGAATTCACCCATTAATAGGACAATTCGCTTGCCGAAGCTTTTGCAGATAATATGGATCTATTATTTTGTACATATCGGCAGTTTAGCAGCTACGTATCTGCTTTCTTTTTATTAACTTGTCATTCGCAATGTTATTCTACCTTATGTTTACAAAATACAAACAGTTCAACAATTCGTAAAGACTACAATCAGTTCTTCGGGAAATTGGATACAATAAATGTTTTCTTGCGCCCTGTTAGAGCATTTAATTTTATGCCAAAGTTTCATGAAAATGTATGAAAAAAATATTAAAAAACATTTTAATAAAAACGTACTACTTTGAACGACGTCAGTGGTTTATATGAATCAATCAA
This sequence comes from Micrasema longulum, assembly GCF_059751315.1. NCBI lineage: Eukaryota > Metazoa > Arthropoda > Insecta > Trichoptera > Brachycentridae > Micrasema > Micrasema longulum. The sequence goes on along the minus strand of NW_028279180.1, from coordinate 209,869 downwards.
TGATAAAAGAGTTATGGAAGATTTCCGGTTTGCTTACCGTCAACGGACCAATAGACGGATCTGATCGAGAATAAACGGAAGAGAATCTTATAATATAAGAAATAAAACATTGATTTGAGTCTACTGAACACTTTATTTTATTTTTACAAAAATAAAATCAAAATTTCGTGACTTCACATTTGTTTGGCGACACAAGGCGAAACAATTGTCACGAAATTTTTGTTTTTATATTTGTAAAAATAAAATATAGTGTCCAGTAGACTCAAATCAGTGTTTGATTTCTTATATTATAAGTTTAAATATGGAGTTCTACAAAATAAACACCAAACCAATCAACGGAAGAGAATCGCTGACGTCACACGCCGAGTTATTTCAGAAACACAAAACTTTGAAAAATCATAGCACTGATAATACGGTACATAAAAACTGAAAAAAAAATTTTTGACTTAGTTTAATAGTTAAACCAATAAAAAATAAGAAAAAAACCACTGAACTTCCTCATTGTCTACTAAATGTTCTATTAACGCGGCAATGAACGCGCAGCTGAGAAGAATTTGACGAGCGATAATGTATCCAAAATGGCGTCGTTAATTTAATTTTTGTTCGTTCTACAGATAAGTTCGAATCTGTAGGTATTTTTTTTGGAAACTTTTTATTAGATCGCTTTTATGATGTAATCAAGCTTCTCCGTTATCGGAAAAGTACCTAGAAAATAATTCCAATTCTTTCCCGATGTATTTGCCGAGATAAAAGGAAAATATTTTTCAGAGCAATTCGTGATAAGCGAATCTTTTCATACCTCGAAATGAAGGAATTATAATTACAATTTCAAAAAGCCGTACGATTTGAGGATTTTCTTTCGTAAGTGAAAAATACAAGAGGTTGAAATTTCTTTCATGAAATGAAGTGAATTAAACTCATTGAATAAAAAAAAAAATTTCCCATGAAATGGATAGTGTATTGTCATTTTAATAAAATAAGTTATGAGTAGTTCAACGGAGACGCTTCCTTTTAAAAAACAGAATGTATGGAAGCCCATAAATTAGCTTGGGCTTTTGTCCTGTATGTTATAATTCGTATCAACCATATTGAAAAACATTTTTAATAGAGATAGAAAACGTCTTAGAGAAAGGAATTCACGTGAAGTCTAGGCATTTACAGTTCCTGTCATCGTCTGGTTTAAGTGATCGCTTTGCACATTGTGTAACATTCACCATTCTTCCCATGCTTAAACACCCAAAGTTCTTTAATTCTTATGTCTTTTATTAATGTTTTTTTTTAAAATAATTATTTGCCTTCTTATGGTTGACTCAAAGATTTCCATTTTTTGGGCCATTTTCTTTATATAAGTTAGAACTACACAAGAAATGAAAGAGACTGCCAACTTTGTAGAACGTTGTCTCTGTCACACCAGTCCGGTGTAAAATAATTAATGTAATAATGAGAGAGACAGCGATTTACAGAACGATTTAGGACGCATGTGTATTCCTATAGTTTCGGATCATCCCAAGCTTTAAATGACAAATTGTAACAGACGAGTCCGATTTACTTAAAGAATAGAGGTCGAATTCCTATCCGTCAATTTATTCGATCGTTCAACATAGAACGGAACCATAAAATAACTCAGGGCGGATGTATTCATAATAATTTTTTTAGTAATTTCATTTATCAATCGGTAGGTAAACATACAAAACAGTACACCACTCGATTTCTTTTAGCAAAATTTTCACCCGCGAGTAGAAACTAAATAAATAAAACCAAAAAAGAAAATAATAAATAAGTATTCACCCACCCAAATTTTACCGGACCGAGTGGATTGGCGCGACACGGGCGAAACGGACCCGTACGTGACAGACACAATAAATCATTTTTACAATAATAATATGCTATATACCTTAGTTTATTAACAAAATTACACTTTCTTTATCTACTATAATTTTTACGGTAATAATCTCTGGATTATGGAGTGGTCTGCCGAACTAGGTACAACCTGTTTTAAGGCAGACATTTTTTTGTTTGGAGCTAAAAATACAAAACATGACTAACTACTAGTGAATTAAGTATACAATTTTCCAATTTAATAATATGACGAGAATTTTTTTTTTCGTTCATTCCTTTCAGTGTGTTTTTTATCCCATGATTTATCTCATTACAAAAACTGACACAAATCCCCGTCGAATATGAGTTTGTGTCCTTTTTTGTTATGGATGCGGATATCTTTTTAAACTCCACTGATTTTTTTTTGTCGAAATGAAAGGTAACTACAGTTCTGTGTGTGAAATAAAGCCAACACCCTAGACGGCTAGGTCGGCAAACTCATTAGTCAAAAGAGCCAGAGATCAGCGGTACAAGAATTAAGATTTCTTTTGCGAGCCAAATTTTATTTTCGTAAAAAAAGGTTTCCTCAAAGCCAACGGACCTTGTTATGTGGTAGAAGATTTGCGTATTATTATATTTTAACTAAAAACTCTTTGAATTGGCGATAATTGACCAATGTGTTGACAATCTTGATTACCAATTCCAAAATATTGGATTTTCTTTTGGAGATGTCTTCGCACAATGCGCTTCTTAGTGAATGATGCAACGATAAACAAGTATCTTGTGATGACAGAAACAGATTTTTTTTCCGGTCACACTTTTTGTCCCATCTGTTGAAATTGAAACAATTTTATACAGTGTAAGATGATATTTCTCTGTCCAGTTAATGACAGCGTTTGTAATATTCTCGCCATGTGTTTGACTTTTTAGTGGCAATCATCCTAAAAGTTCTTCATTAGGACCGTTGACAAAATACGCGAAGAGTGAAACTTAGGTTGTGTGAGCCGCACTCGAGTGGCTTTTAGCCACTCGAGTGCGGCTGTCTTCAGTCGGCAGTCTTCAGTCTGCAGCCACATGCGGCTCGCGAGCCGTGGTTTGCCGACCACTGCCCTAGACGAATATTTTAAAAACACTGAGAAAAAATTAAGTTAAGATTAATTCGTCAATGAGGTCCCAGGTTCGATTCCCGACAATGTCCTTATGAAACATTAGTTTTGAAAAATTGGATGTACCTACTCAAAGTGCTGTTACTCAAAAAGGGCTTGTTTCACTGATATACGAGCATCTTGCCGTCATCTAATGCATGGGAAATATTTTTATAGTGTTATTGATGTACTTTATGCGCCATTAGATATAGGTAAGGGTAAGGTGATGAAGATTAAAAAATAAAATAAAAATATGAAGTAATGTAAATTGGATAATTTTTAGATTTTTCTTTTGTTTCTATAGAATCAAAAATGCATAACAAATAAAAAATAATGAGTAAATAAACAATAAAAAAACGTGTATTTAAAATTTTAAAAAATGAATCATTCATGTACAGAGGCACATATATACATATGTATATAACAGTTCTGTGTGATTATTAAAAAAAAAAATACTTAGAGACTCCGGTTATAAGGTTTATGGTATGTTATTTTGGGGCCATTTGCAACGAGTCGTAAATAACTCACAATTAGAAAATGGAAACCAAGTTCGGGATTTTCATACTCGATTCATTAGAAAAGCACGTGCTTTTTAACTATGCGTATTTCAGTAATGATTTACGCAAATATTTCAACTATCGGGACCATTTTAAACTAGTGCTAGACAATCTAGTTGTGGACGTTGTGGTAGAGTGGGAAATGATCCCCAGACCTGTGCTCTGCTGTGATCCGTAATACCACTATCCGAACTGGTACAATTCTAACGTACCAATGTCGATAATTTGTTACATTATTGCAAGCTGATCTCAAGTTTAGGAGACAGTCTAGAGAATTTATAGTCCAGGCATTTACAGATTTTCGTAAAATGGTTTATTATTAATTCTCCCACCTGTCGATTCTTGTTAAATCGATACGAGAATTAATCAAAACCAGCCAATGAGAGGTTATAAGCCATATATCTATTGGTTTTGTATGAATATTTTTTTTATGAATTCATACTACAGGTTGATTTTTTATGGGTTTTTAAGAGTAAAAGAAAAAGTACATATTTACTGTCTACTGATATAAAATATACTTCCGTAAAATCTCACAAGCATACTCTAATATCTGCTTGAATCTAATGTTGAAAATATAAATGTTATCAAGTACCCTGCCTCGGAAAATGTAATTTTACCTTTGCATTGCCCCTTTTTCTGGTTTTAAATTTTCATCTCGTTCGTTACTCGGAAAAGTCTTCAGGCTACAACTGCATCCGTTTTATAAAATGGATAAATAAAATAGCGCGAGTGGTATAAAATGTTGCAAAGTAAAAATTTTCATCTCCATAAAATCGGCGGCCCGTTTTTCAGTGGTTACTGAGTAATCGTGCAATTTACATTAATTTAAATTCAGGGGGTTTTATGCTGAAAAATGTGAGATGATTTGACCCACTTGAATTAAGAATAATTTTGTTCATTCTCCCTAATCGGCATTTTCATTTTACTAAATTATGGTACGAAGTAGGTACTTAAAAAAATAGATTAAGATTTTTTTAATGTATTTAAAATTTAATATTTTCAACCTTTCTTACCGAATACAAATTTAATACCAAAGTGTTTGGTGCGATTACGGATTATGACGCACTATTATTGATATTGGCAAGTCCCTCTAATTGGACTTTATGATATGCATTAATAATATTATTGTATATTATAAATTGATAAATGTCTGTTGGCTTTCCAATGAAATAAAATAAAATAAAATCTGAAAAATAACGGCGTTGAGTAATTGAATATTGCAACTTGACAATATTTTATTATGTTAAACTCTTAACCCGATCGATAGTCCATTATTATTAAATGAAATTAACGTACGAATACCGAATCGCACCACTAGAAACTCTCAATTTCCATTTTCCTAATTTTGTAAGTTTCTATAAACAATAATACTAATTTTTATTCTTTTTCTTAGAGATGAGGGTCAGTGCTACGCAAGCTCTTAACGTCACTGCGACCCACGACGATCTATTGTGATGGGTCCCCGTTAATAGTTGTCGCCCTCCAAGCCTAGGGCTGGTATTCCGAACGCAATTAAATCGCGGTATAGCGCGTTTTTACGTACTTAATACGCGCTATACCGCGCTGTAAATGCGCGTGGAATACCAGTCCTGGTATATAAAGAGCCTGGCTACTGTGTGGAAGGCGAGAGTTGTCATTTCGCCAAGTCTCTCCCTCCGAGCCCAGATCCGTATGGTATCGGGCTATTACTAATTATAATCAGATCTTCTAAAATTTGGACAAAACATAATTATTATGCGTTTTATAATACAATACCTGCTTAAGGTTCAGACCGTATCTAATAAAACAGTAATTTGGTACTCTTTTATTTAGTTTATTTATTTGTTTTGCACCACAACAGGCCAGGAGGCCCAATTACAGTGGTAAATTATATCACGGAACACCCAGGTTTGAGAAAAATCACATATTCATTGTTTTTTTTTGTGTTCTCACCGGGAATCAAACCCCGAACCTTCCATGCGTGAATTAAGCGTCTTGACCACTACACCGCGGAGGCCGCCGTTTATGTTGACTTTTTAATACAAAATTGGTTCGGTCAAGTATTTTTGTTAAAATTTGTTGAAATAAATGTGTCCATCGTTTTTTTTTCTTGCATATTCGTAATTTATTTTGTTTTACAGGCCTTTTGATAAATAAAATAAAAATGAAGTATTTGATCTATTTTACCGTATAACCTCATTTGGGTTTTTTTAAAAATACGGGTAGGTACGCAGAGATAGAACGATATATAACTTTTTCTTTGCATACAGACTTCGCTTCCTCTACATTTATACAGATTCTTAAGCACGCGCGCCTATTATACCGGTATGTCCATGTTTAAGTATTTGTTGATTTGGTCATATCATGTCTTTCTCGCCCTTTCTCGTTTTCTGTATCCATCAACATTCGCACCGTAAATCTTTCTATCCGTTCTTTTGTGGTCCATTTACTCTACATGTCCTCACCAACTCAATGTCATAATGTTCGAACTTCTATATTTGTGCACCTATCACCCATTCGGCTGAGAGATCGCATTTCGGTAGCACTCAGCCTACTTTCATCCCTGTTTTTACTCCTAGACGAAGATTTAAGAATGAATGAATGTGCCATTTCATATTGATATTGCTGCTATAATTATGCTATTCATTCACCCATTCCAAGATTGCACAGTCTAGGGGACCAGATTAAGTGTATTGACATTTTTCACATTAGCCAAATAAAGTTTAAACTTGCTATTAAAGAAATAGTATGGGTTTCTGACTGCTGTTTAAGTATTTATGTTTATTCGTAAAAAGAGATAAAGAAATGTATTTTTGCTATTTCGAATATACCGCGTTATCTTTATTTTTATTATTAATATAATATTTTTTTACCCAAGTATGTTAAGTACTAAAATCGCTAAGTTATTATATTATTTCATAATAAAACACTGTTTTGTTAAATGTGTTTATGTTTATGTTTATAAAAGGCATTTTGGCCGTGTACACTAATAAAATAAAATAAAAAATAAAATGTTTTAATGCGAAAATTGTCTAATTGTCTGAAAGAAAAAAATTAAAATATTAACACGTTTAAAATACACATACCTAGGTCGTTATCATTAAATATCAGATCTCCCATTAATAACATCCATAAATTTTTTAAATCCTCTGTTTTTGTAGAATAACGAAGAGTGACGTCACAAATAAAAACGAAAGCGTTAATTTGCAAAACTAAATATGTACGTCAGAGGTATAGAATCCTATGCGCTATTTGTTGTTTTTTCATGAGAAGCAAAAAACAATCTCCACGACCGATTTTTTTGTTTATATTATAAATAAAAAGATTAATGTACCTTCAAATGATGGGTATTAATAACTATGATTAAGAATAAGAATTAGCTAAATTCGCATTTTAAATACTTTGTATGCCTCCGATAACCGTAATTATAAAAATCAAATTTAAGACGATTTTAGCAGTTTTATAGACCTAGCACATTTTGTGTTGTACCACTAGATAGAGAAAAAAATTCTTATCAGAAATCCAGAAAAAAGTGGTTTTGTCAAAAACGGCGCTTAGTACCCTGACGGATCTCTGACGTACAAATTAAAAAAAAGCGTACTGTCACCCGAACGGATTATTACATTCATTTTACAAAAATAATATCTTATTTTTTTATTCATACTCTGTCGTTGATAATAATATTTTTTACATCTTTTGAAAAGTTTGTCTGAGTCTTTTGTTTAGTTTTGTCTGGTAGTTAATTGTACAATTTCAGTCCCTGGCTCGACTGTCCTTTTCTCGTTTTAGAAGGTTGCATATGATATTTTTCTGATATTCTAGTATTGTGTCCGTGTTTCCTACAATTTTTTTCAAGCTTTAGTTCCCTGTCTACAGTTACATCAGTGGCTAATTTATAAATCAATTTTAAGGATTCTAGTTTAAAAAGTTCCGTTATATTTTATTGATTTGTTCGTTTAAAGAGTTTTTTAGTTGCTGTTAGACAGGGGAGGTCATATACTAACTTTAAACTGAGTACCATGGTTTTACTATTGTATTTATGTCTTTTTATGAGGAAATGTCATAAATATACTTTAAGTGCACCGCATAAAAAAAATTATATATAGTATATATAATTAAATATGAAATAAAATGTTAGTATGACATTTGCTGTTTTTAGACAATATTTGGATTTCAGTGCAAACTAAACAAAACAGAATAAAATTTGTTTGAATAGTTAAAATAAAAATAGCCGAGTAGTAGTTGAACTCTTCATATGTAGATTTGTTAAAATATTCAGTAAACACTGCTAAAAATCCATTTAAAAAATATCCAGAAAACCTTTATACTGTCAAACAATGAGTGATAGTAGCGCTACATAGTGGTAGAAATGCTAATTATCAATGGATATTTCTGTTATTTCGTACTAATTGATGTGGACAATTGCTGTTTTATACAAAAAAACGTATTTTCAACAGTAAATTTTTGGTATCTACTATTTTTTAAGAAATGTTTGGAAAGAAAGATTATATGGAAGCATACACGTAGAATCATAAAATCTAATGACTGCCCTGTCTGAAGATGCCCATTAGAGGGTGAAAGCGCTAATGGTCGAAAAAATAAGTGGAAATGTATCAAAAAATGGTCGCGCCACTTGCCCGTTAGCAGTCGCACGCTCGAAAATTGATGATTCGTTGGATGCGTTATCTTTTGTTTACTTTACTACAGAACCCTAAATACATTGACTGCAATTCCTACCTAATTCTGATTGATTGATGATTCTAAAATTCAAAAAAAATATATTATAAAAAGGCGAAAAATACATACAGAGACTCTAGTCAAAATAGTAGGAGAATCTTGCTTCGGAAAATTCCCTCAGGTACATAGAACAGATCAAAATCTAGAGCGATGTTGCTCAGCATAGCGGGAGCTCTTCCAACAGGCCTAACCATTGGCAGGTTAGTCCTGTATATCGGAATATAAAACAATCTATGCTGACGAAGTCTTAGTTAATAATCCTGAGCATTGGTGTGTATCAGGAACATACACACCAATGATTATTAACAATATCGCGTAACAATCGATAAAAATGTGTAGTAAAATACATATTTCTTCTAATCTCTAAACTGTTGTAGCCAAGCATACCCTAAAGAAACTTGGTTGGGTAGAACCAAGTATAATACCCGAACTCTCCCAAGTAGAGATATCTCAGAAACTTCTTTTGGATTTTCTCTATCATAAGAGAGTACTTCAGTTCATGTGGCCCCCAAATCATCGAGCCACTCTCGAGTCTACTTCGCACCAAAGAGTTGTAAAGAAATTTCAGTACGCGGGTATTTTCGAAAACCCTGGCAGTACGCAAAACAAATCCTTACATTTTCAATGCATTGATTGTTTCTATGTGTTCATGAAATGTCAGGGTGCTCACAAATCTAACGCCTAGATCCTCAACATTCGATGTTCGTATCAGATTCTGGTTATTCATTTTGTAGCGAAAAAATAGAGTTTTTTGGGCTCTAGTAAAGGACGTGACCGAACACTTGGAAACATTAAACCTAAGTTTGTTTCGCCTTCCCCTTTCAGATATATTAGATATATTCACTTGGAGAAGACGAAAATCGCCAGAAGTTGTCACCTTTAAAAAAAGATTTAAGTCATCCACAAATAACAGAAAACGCGAGTTCAAAATTACATTTTTAATATCATAATGAAAATAAAGAACAACAATGGACCCACGTTAGAGTCTTGCAGGACACCCGAGAAAGGATATATACACTCTGACGCAAATATACCGTAGGAGACGTATTGGTTTCTATTTTGGAGGTAGCTCGCCATTAATTTTAACATACCATCCGAGAAACTGATCTCATACAGCTTTTTCAATAAGACATCGTGGTCGACAGTATCCAAGGCCTTGACGAAATCATTAAATGAACTGTCTACCTGATGTCCTGCATCCAGAGCTTCCGAGACGTAGTTCGTGAAAACCATTAGATTGGTTTCAACCGAGCGGCCTTTCCTGAACCCGTGTTGTTCATCAATAATAAATGGCTCTATTCGAGAAGTGACGATTCTACATATGATAATTTCAAATACCTTCGCTGGTGCAGAAAGTCGGTAAGTGGTAATATAAAAATATTTAATAACATTTAGTGAAATGTTTGACCACAAAGTAAATGCTTTAAATATTAATAATATAAAAACAATTTGTTTTTTTCATTCGAGATTATTATTAGATTAGGACAAACAAACGTTTTGGCGGGTCGCTTATTAATTAATTACCAGTCCAAACGCGTTCTAAAATACAATTTGAATTTTTATTTGCAATTTGTAAAACTTGGCCACAGTTTCCGAATAGTTCCATCCTTTTCTCGCGAACTGAGTTTTCGCGAAGGTTTCCCAGAGAAGGCTGCGATAAAGCGATTTGTAGTCAGTACGCGGCTAACCCGCACGCCGTACGGTTGCTAAGGGAAGTACCTTTAACGATTTCCCGAGTTTCTGCATTTTCCGCGATGTGTTTTTCTGGATGTGATTAAAAGTTTCCGTTCGTGCCTTAAGTGTGAATACGTCGTAAATTAGGTACAGATACGTTTGGATATATATTTATTTACGGTAATACTATCTTTTTACTGTTTTTCTTAGAAAAAAAAAACATTGTTTCGTTGCATATTTTAATTTTAAATTTTGTCTATGGTTTAACGGTGAATTTTAAAACCTAAAACCAATCAAAACGTTATTTTTTTCTTAGTTTTATTATAGGTACCCACCACCATATTATTGTGGTTTATTATATTTCCGAATTTCGGAAGACTTTTTGTCTTCTTTTTAAATCTTATTATTTTGATCCGTTTCTGCTTCCTATTCGTACTACTTGAAACAGCTTAATTCTACCACCGCAATAAAATAAAAGTACAGCATTTATCCACAAATTTAAAATACCTAGTGATTAATTTCGCAGCTTTCGTGAAATCTTCAAAACTGGTCAGTAAAGTTCCACAAATACTAAAAAAAAAATGTTTCAACTTTATTTTTATTTGAGTGTGTTACGTAATATGCGTATCTTAGTATTTTATTTCAACATGTTTAAGTGAAAAGTTAGATGTAATTAAATGTAATTATAACAGATAATTTACGAAAACTACTGGAACGCTGTGACTGTTTTAAAAGTTGAAAATGTGCAGCATGGTCAAAAAAAAATCAATGTGTAGCCATATACAAAACAAAATATTTACCTGACATTCGTCATACCAATTTTCACACAAACCTGCACAGAAAAAATATGGCGGCCAAAAAATGCATACGAATGTTAGCGCTATACCTCGGATATAATTAATATTTTTGGATTACCCAAAACACGTTAACTTCAATTTTGGAAAGAACACAAAGTCATTCAGTTTTCATATAAATATGCAGTATTTGACTCTCAAAAATCAACTTATCCTATTTTCAACATTTTTAAACTAACTTCTGAATATGTCAAAATGCTCTATTTATACGTTTTTTTTGTACATAATTATGTAATTTAACATTACCTTATCTTGCCTTGATCAAAAAATATCAAACATGCAAACAAATAATACTAAGTGAAAGATAATTAAACGTTGTTTTGAGTATGTCCAAATGTCCACAGGCTGGATTTTCTCTCGAGGAAGATATTTAGATCAGAATTTATAGTAACAGAGTGGAAAACTATTCTTGAGAAGGGAATATGGAAGTCTAGGCAGGGCTTAGGACTTTTCATTGGCTGGATAATGTGGCCTCTTTACGCACTGTGTAACATTCGACGAGTTGAATTCTCTCTGTTGCAACAATTTTAGAATGATAATTTATTTGCAAAGCTTCTGAAATGCAATAATTACCAATATTTGAATGTCGAAATTTTTGTAGACTAATATTGGAATTTAACCCTCTTGGAATTTCATCTAAATAGAATCTAAATATTTTAACAGAGACGAGAATTTTTCTTCTTTCATGTTGAGATATCGATGATGTAATCCTTATAGGGTTATATTTTTTTTTTTACAGGACCTCGACTCACATGTTTAAACGTGTTATGATTCATATCATTAATTGTAGTGCTTTCGCACTTATAGTTTACGCAGACAGGGTATAGTCTAAGCTTATAACCGAGTTATTATATAGTTATAAGATTAAAAATGTGTTTTTTCTCAAGCGTGGGTGTTCTACGCCGTAATTCACCACTGTAATTGCTCCTTCTGGCCTGTCGTGGCGCAAATAAAAATAAAATAAAATGAAATGAAAATTTCAGTATTCGTCTTCAAACATTCATCGTCATCATTTCACGTCCGCTCCCAGTTGGAGCTAATGGTGTCCACGAAGATTCTAAAATACTATACCTCCACAAAATGCCTCGGACAGTTCAAACATTAGGACTCATTAAACATATTGAAAATAACACCTAGTCAAATGAGACGCTAGTAGAGATATGGAAATTACAAGCACTGCACTGTGGTCCCCCGTAGGTCACAGCTCTTCAATATTGATGTCCGAATTATGATGGGTCACTGCAGGTAATTAGTGACTAATAGCCAAATTAACTGAAAGTATAAAAACTACCTAGTATTCCTAGAGGGTTCATTAGTATTTCGGCATCCAAAGTGAGTTCATCCAAGGAATTGCTAATTACTGTAATCAGTGCGCTTATTGGTCACCGTTTTAACTGTTCTTTATTTCTCAGAATTAGTAATTGATGTGTGTTTTTGTAATGGAAATTCAAGTTGAAGGTATGTTTGATTATTTTTATAAACTTTGAAGCGTAAATGAATAGTTGTTTTTGAATAATGTCTCTGCTTCATAATGCACAAATTTTGTTTAAATTTAAAATAGTATTTTTGTATCTATAAACTTTTAACTATTTTGACCCGCTCTGCCCCTAATCTTATTTACTACAAAATGTTCATAAAAACATTTTATTTATGATATATCCATTTTTGCCTGCGCAACTCTGTTCCGGGGTTTAGTATGAGCCATATACTTTGTACTTTGCACACGTATTAAAAATTTAGGGAAACTTACATGCCTGATTTTTTGTAATTTTTTTTTTAGGATCTTTTTACAAGTGTTTATTTACGCGGATGCATTTGTTTGACATTTGGCTAGCTAAACATGGAAGTAATGTAGAAAAAAACGCCATACTTTACATTTGTTGGCCGAACAATTACACGATGTCGAAAATATCGACACAAATAACTTGAAAAATCGTATTGAATACATATGCCGAAAAAATTCGAAGTATTGGATGCAATGTGCCCGTTCAAAACCAAAAATGGTAAGTAAATATTCTGATTGGTTGAATGTGACAGAAGAATGCGACCTTTTGGGATCCACGCAACGTACAGAGGGAGTCCAGGAGCAGCTACAAGAGATGCCGTTTTCAAATGATCGACACAGGAAGAATTTCGCGGACTGTAGCAAACGATCAAAACGTAGAAGGTTAGCAACTTTATCAAAGGTAGACGATTCTGCCGTAAACATTTTATTAAATTACTCCGATCAATCTAATGTATCTTTTTCACAAGTCAGTACTGATGAAGTAGTATCTCTCATTGTAGAAGCAAAGTTAACTAAAAATCAGTATTTATTAATAAAACAATTTGTGCATTTCAAAATAGCTGCTAATACTCTTTCATCTTACCAGAATGTATTAAATGCAAAAAAGCGGTGCTATTAATCGGAGAAAATAATCAAAGAATCGTCTGCCGAAATAGAGTTGCAATCTTTGTTAGATCACACCACAAACCGTATACTTGAATCTCAAAAGGAAGTTTTAGAAAGTATTAAGTGCTCTGACTTGTTATATAATCATATGGTTTTAATAGGAAAATGGGGATTTGACGGTAGTTCAGGGCACAGCGAGTATGGACAGAGTTTTCGGGAATCAAGTATCGAGGATGGAAATTTATTTGTTACTTCCTATATTCCTATACAGTTAATTTGTTAGTCAAGCACTTCAGACCCAGATAAAATCATCTGAAAAAATCCGTGTCCATCTTCCACTGGATTTTGTAGACCCGTGCGTTTTAGGTTTGCTAAAGAAACAAAAGAACTCTCTGTGCAAGAAGAAACTTATTTAAAAAATAAAATTAATAATCTAGAGCCAACAAAATTTGAATTTGATGAGAGTGAAATTACGGTACGGCATTCCTTGCAGTTAACAATGGTAGATGGAAATGTATATGTTCTGCCTTTAATAAAACTCCATCAATGATATGTTGTATTTGCGGTGCGACGCCGACGCCGAAAGAAATGAATGGTATTACTAAATCTTTGAATAAACCAGTTGATGCTAGTAGATACCAATTTGGTTTGTCATCACTTCATTCGTAGATCCGGTTTTTAGAGTCTTTTATTCATATTTCATATAGGATTGAAATTAAGAAATGACAGATTAAGTCAGACGAAGATAAGATTATTTTCGCTCAGAAAAAAAAAATCCTGCAAAATCAGTTCAGAGAAAAATTAGGGCTGATTATTGAAAAACCAAGAACTGGAGGAAGTGGCACTTCAAATGGTGGAAATTCCGCCAGAACTTTTTTCAGAAATTCTTCAATTTCAGCTAAAATCACCGGCCTTAATAAGGATCTGATGTGTGAAGGTGTGGCTATTTGCTACAATGCTTGTCATCAGGATATAATATAAATAAAGTTAAGTATAGGGATTACGCGTTACAAACTGCGCAACTACTAGTTCAGGAATATCCATGGTACTACTTGCCATCTTCTGTCCATAAAATACTTATTCATGGGTTTGAGGTAGTTGAACATGCGTTATTGTCTATTGGAAAGTTATCTGAGGAAGCAGCGGAATAAGGCAGTAAAAATATTAAGCTTTATAGGCGCGATAACACACGAAAATTTTTTAACCGCTACCTTTTTGTACGTCAAGTTTTATATTTGTACTCTTTCACTATGTATTTTTGTGTCTAAATTGAATTTTTGTGTACCTACCTACTAAATAAACAGATAGTAAGAAATTCTAAGATTTTGATGTGTTTATACTAAGCATCATTGTTAAATAAAGAAAAGGTATTTTTTTTAAATACAGTAGCATATGTTTTGAATGTTTATTACAACAGCAAAAGGCCATGACCGCCCTTCTATGGACGCGGGACCACCGTGCACTGGGCAGAATGGCGAACGTTACACATTGTGTAAAATGACTACTTAAACCAGCCAATGAGAGATTATGATTCCAGTAAATGCCTAAATTTTAACATTTTCTAATAGTTCCTACACCGGTTGATATATATATCAATGATTTTTATTTCCTGTCTTTTAAGATATTAACATGTTGGTTTTATTACTTTTGTTTTGCGATTTTGCCCATAAATATTTTTTGTCTAAGAGTTAACTTTTTATCCATAATGAAAAAAATCAATAATTGTCAAATTATTAATTAACACACGGAAATGATTTTTATGTATATTTCAATCTCACCGTTTCCTTTTTTTGTAATCCAACAATGGGAATGTAAAGAGTCGGAAGTGAAATAGTTAACCTATTGAAAATCTACTTTTTATGAAAAGATATTATTAATTTTATTTGCTTATCTGAAATAAAAACATATTTTCCTTGTTCGGTGTATGAAGAATATAATTCTGTGAAATGTCGATCTATAAGGTCACTTTTTTATTCTATCCGCACTAAATGGTGCATAGGGCATTGTATCGATACTCCGAATGTAGCGCATTTATGCGAGAAATAATTATTTTATGTTTTTTTAAACTTTTTTTACACATAGTTGCTTATTCCGACATTCGTTAGTGCTCAGAAATTGGTTGGGATTCCGAAATCGTTTCCGAAATCTTAACTATCTCGACACTAGACGCACCGCTGTAGTAGGTGCCTAGTACCTTATATACAACAATAGAACCTTATGTATCCTCATAGCAAAACACGAGCGGAATACATTACTTAATCATTGTGTGCTTTAACATCGAGATGCAAAGCCGCGTCTTAGTTCTATATTATATTATATAGGTGGCCAAAGTTTTTACCACTACGGGCGAATTGCTCTTGATATTTTTGGCGGCGGTCTACTTTTTGTATTTTTTATTAAAATAATTTAATTATACATGTTTACAGTTTTTAAAATTTCATTTGTTATATTTTTACTTAAACTAAAATCCCACCAAGCCACTTTCTGTAGCTTGTTAGTGGAGATTATATTTATACCAACTTATATAATATTAACTACATTTATAAAAACAATCAATAACAGATATGAATTAACAGCCGGAAAGATCAAAATATACATGTACGAGTATATCTTCTTCTTCTTCTTTTCCACATCCGCTCCTAAGTGGAGCATGTCGACATCACCAGTCGCTTCCAGTAGACCCTATCGCCAGCCAGCACTCTCGCTTCTTCCCATGTCAATCCAGCGCCCCTTAATTCCGCCGAATAAAGTCTAAAGATCGTCATTGACGGCCTTCCAGGACGGCGTGATCCCGCAGGTTTACAGAAGAGGCAACTAGGGTTTAGGTTCCTGAGACATGCGCCGCACATGTCCAAGCCAGGTCCACCGCCGCATCCTCAAGACGCGTTATAGGAGGCTGTTGCGTCCGTTCTCGGATTTCAATCTGGAATGTGTACAAGACATCAAATATTTAGGAATCTTTATTGACGCACACCTTAACTGGAGAAAACACATTAACTATTTAGTGGGTAGAGTTAGGAAACTAATCTATATCTTTATAACACTGCGTAACATATTGTCCATTGTAGATATTAAAAGTATATACTATGGTTTGTGCAACTCTGTTTTGGCCTACGGATGTATTTGTTGGGGAGGAGCTGCCAAGACTATTCTTGATCCCTTGGTTAAGGTACATAAATCAATATTGAGGATAATATTGCGAAAACCGTACAATCATCCGAGTGAAGGCCTTTTCAAATCCTTAGACGTCCTTGGCTTAAGGCAAATCTACATGAGGAAAGTAATACTTGACATCCACAAAAATAGGAGCACTCAGGTGATTGTGAGTCATGCGCACTTAACCAGGAGTACAGTAAGAAACGATTTGGTGATTCCAATAGCACGTACAGCGGTATTCCAAAAATCATTTCTATATAACGGACCTAAACTATACAACCTGATACCGTCTTTTTGGAAATCTGATAAACCATCAGTTTTGAAAAGAAATTTAAAAATTTGGTTGACAGACATTGGAAGTAAGGAATCGGAGAATTTATTGAAGATAGTAATCTAAATATTATGCTATCCCACTGAATCATATATAAATTTATTGTATTTTCGCATGTGCATATATATCGTGTATGAATGTGTGTATATATATGTATATGTATGTATATGTGTGTATTTATGTATGTATGTGTATATGTATGTACGAAGTATGTATGCTTTATATTTGTGTATTTAATTGTATTTTTACATTTAATGTAAACTAATTTTTTTTTTCTTTTCTTCTCTTTTGGGCTATAACTGTTTTTTTTTTATTTCTTCAATATAGTTTTTTTTATTTATAGGAAAAATATTCGTAAACCATATTTGCCGCAACAAATCGGTTTCTTAGAACAGGCATTTGCCCATATAGGAACCGATTGCAACATTAGGCGTATTAATATTTCTGGCTTGCCGACCCTTCATATACTGAGCCTACTCCTAGTACTAGCAGAATTTTGCCACAGTGTTTTTGTGCCATTTTGTAACATTGTATGTATAAACTAATAAATAAATAAATAAATAAAATAAAATAAATGTTAGTTATAAAATCGAACCATCCTATACCAAATATTCTTCTCAAGCACTTACTCTCAAAACTCAGAAGTTTGGTGTTTTGAGCTTTGGTAAGGTGCCAAGAATCACACCCATATAGGAGAACTGGCATTATACAAGAGTTGAATAATCGGCATTTCGTTTTGACCGAGTACAGACTAGAGTTCCAGACAACAGGCATCATGTTAAAAAATTGCTCTAGCAATTCCTAGGCGGGTTGCGAGCTCTTTATGTATGCTTCCATCCTCAGTTATGTGTACTCCCAAGTATTTAAAGCCATCCAGTCCATTATTATAGAGAGGCTGATCAGGGCCAGGACAAGATTTGTTGCACATAATCTGAGTCTTTTTTGTATTAATATTAAGACCCAGACGAGTATATAAAAATAATAATATTTAAATTTATTTTTTAAATACAAGAAAATATATGAAAAATTAAAATATTTTCACACAAGCTACTATTCATATATAAACTTTTGATCAAGTAGCCACTCTCTTATTTTGCTATTGTTACAATGTGAGTTAAATTTAAGTTCTTTCGGCAAAAAATTAAAAATGCTAGGTACTAAATATTTTAGTTCTATTACCATACTTATTACATATTTTAGGGACTACCAAACCATCATTATACGTAAAGCGTGCAACGAAAATTGTAATGTAAAACCAAAAATAAGTTTAAATAAAAAATAAACACAGATAATACAAACACGAATTTAATTTCAAGTTATTTAAATAACAGCAATAAATGACGACTTCACTCAAACAAAAAATAGTATCCAAATAAAACGAGTCGTTTTTTATTTTAGTTTCATTGACGCCAGCATATGTTTATTATCAGTTTTACAATTCGTAAATACATATTAACTATTCGTGTATCAGAGAGCGCCCTGGAAAAATGACATTGCATTAACAAATTACAACAGGGATGGAGTATACCTTAAAGAAGGACATATGGAAGTCTAGGCATTTACAGGTCTTGTGAACTGCCATTGGCTGGTTTAAGTGGCAACTTTAACATTGTGTAACATTCACCATTTTGCTTATGATTGAACATCCATATTTATTAAATTCTTCCATTTGTTGATTTTAGTGAAGTTAAAGAGCACATGGCAATATTAGGGTATTCTCCATCCCTGTGGAAATTGGTAATCTCAATGACTCCCGAGGGGGTGAAATCCAGTCTTTTGTCTAGAAACATTTGGACAGATTCTAATATTGTAATGACATTGCATATTTTCAGCGAGCTTATCATAATTTGGTTCATCGGTACTTATAGCTAGTCGTAAACATGCCGCCAAATGATTATCTGTCAAATGGAAGCGCTGTTTTGTTTTGATTGCATTCATTGTAGAAAATGTAGGTTTGCAGAGCAAAGTGGATCCAAAAAAAAGTGGTTAAATACGCCGCACACCTCCATTAACATTGTTATATTTTAAAGTGCGTAGGTTTTCACATTCACTGTTATCAATTTGTATGTTTTTTTGGGTGATCCCACGCAAGTTGAATTCGTTCTGACATTTCGGCTACCTTTGCAGGAGCCTCCTCAGCAGAGAAAATAATTGACGAACATGAAAGAGCGTGTAAACTTGGGCATTTTGAAAAATCTGCAATAACGGAACGCTTTATAGACACAGGACATCTTTTCACCTTCAAACCAAAGATTTTGCATGAACCTAGAAATTACGCAGCACGCTACAAAAATGACACGCAATGTGCCTACTGCCGACTGTGACATTACAAATTAAAAGTACATAAACACAAATTATTTCTACAAAAACGCACAGTTAACCCTGAAGATGGCTCCTGCAATGGTAGGCGAAACGTTGGGACGAATCCAACATACATGGGATCACCCAAAAAATATACATGTTGATGGATATTTTTCTTCGCAAAGTAAATTTCTAAAATTAATTTGTGAAAGAGCTCGTGATTTCAAAAATACCTACATCGAATTTTAATTTAAGGATTACGTCCTTAATCCGTAATATATTTAATTTTTCTTGATTTTCTTCTATTTGTATTTCATTATTGAATGGGAGCAAAATTAAAAAATAATATCCTCTATTTTTAAAATAAATTGACTACGGAAAATTGTACTGTATCTTATGAAACTGAACAAAATTGATTAGTTTTCCGATGTATCAAAAGTCGGGCGACTAGAAATACATTTATGTGTACGCGGTTGACGCTTTGGTATAAAATAATAGAAACCTACGACTCATTACTTGTGCATATAAGGACAGGTATGAACAAAAATAATAACTGGTTGACTCTAATCTTTTTAGTTTGATAGACCAATTACCGGTTTCATTGCTTTCGTGACTTTGTCAGACTGGTGTGGTTTTTTAGCAATTTCAGCTACATTATATGCATTTATAGGCTGTGAAATTTTAGTATGTGAAGCATAGGGGATTTTGTTATAATTGATGTAATTGTTTTTTTTAATTCTTTTTTAGAAAACAATTATTTCAATATTGAATAATACATTTTGATTTATGACTTTTGTCAAATATTTTTACAATATTTTTTCCAAATTTCGTTAAGTATGTCATTAAAGTGCCTACATTTGAAAAGTTTTCTTTATCATATTTTTATAAATTACAATGAATTTCCGCTAAGTAATTTCACTAATTAATTGGAATGTTTTTTTTATGTATGGAATTTCATGTAACGACATTTCGCTTGCTAAAAACAATATTTACCAAACTTTTAAAAATTTGTTTTTTACGTAGTTAGGAGTTTTGCAATTTTATTTATAATTCCTCGTTGAAGATTAATTGTTATTGATTGTTGTTAAGAATACAAGTGTATTCCTAGCAAAATGAATTGATTAGCCATTTGTAACTCTTGCGTGATAAAAAAAAACTTAAGCGTGCTTATGTCATTTTCACGATTTCGGAAATAAGGATTAAATTCTGGAAATATAAAAAGAAATATCTGATGAAAAAAAAAAAAAAAACTTTATTTGGCATTAAAAAAAACACATTTACACAGCTCAAAACAATATAATATCCAATTTATACATTATCCTTCCTAATAGTCCGATGCTTTACGGATCTGGGCTGAAAGGGGAAGATTTTGTAAAATGAGAACTCTCGCTTTCCACACAGTAGCCAGGCTCTTTATAGACCTGGGCTTGGAGGGCGAGAACTACTCACGGGGACCCGTCACAATAGATCTTCACAGGTCAGTGACGTCAGGAGCTTAAAGCATAGATAGCACTGACCCCAACCTCTAAGAATAAAAATGTAAACGTTAGAATTTGTTTTTATCTTTTATTCCTAATAGTACAGTACACTGTACTTTGTATATTTTCTAATTTATTTTTTTGTTGCATCTATCTATTTAGCTAAACCCGTACCAAGATGGTTGCAAGTTTTACGAGTATGGTGTAGTATACGTAAGCAGCACAGTATGCATTATCATCATTTACTTATCCGCAGCTAGTGGCGCATAGGGCCCTTCATTGGCACTGCAATTGCAGCTATTATTTTTGTTACATGAAAGGTATCGTGATCAGTCTCACGCTTCAGGTGCCAATCCAGGAATAGTGGAATATTGCAGTATGAAACCACCTTATAAGCGAATATATACGTTGACTCTCCCAGGAATCAAACCCGGGACCTCGAGCGTGATAGGCGATCGAACCAACCACTATTCAACGAGGTGGACTGATCTCCGCTCGATTTCTTTTTTCAGGATTTTTGCCTTAAAGTAGCCATCGAGTCAAAAACACTCGTCCAAGGTTCTGATTATTTTTTACACTCAGAACCTAATTTTTCATCCTCCCGGACACAGAGTAAAAAAAGAAAAAAAATCTTAACGGAAAGTTTGATACAGATAAACGAAATGGTTTCCAATATACCTACATTGATGTAGCACCGTTCGGTAAAATGAAATTGGTAATGATGGAAAGATAAAGGCAAAGTACCTACTTAGTTTCTTGTCAACTATCATAACTGAGTAGCATTAAAGCTGCCGATGCGTGGTCGGGCCTTTGATCGTCATTTATTAAGATAATACTGTTTAATTTGTAAACCACTAAATATCTAGGCATAAAATGTGAGCTGAACCGTTAAAAATGGTTGCGGTTTAAGCGAAAAGGGATGTGAAAGTGTGGACAAGATAAGGTCAATCATCTAATAGGGAAATATCATAAACTACAAATATCTACCAATAAAAATATCTTAAATGGATTCTAAAATTCATAATCCATATGGATATATTGTGGAAAGATGTTTTCATATATAATTTTTAAAAACAAATTATCAAAAAATATGTATCTACAAAAACGCGACATGTTTTCCGGTGACGTCAAGATTCGTGATGATGTTCTATTTAAATTTAAACGGTCACAAACAAAGTTCAAAATTTAACCGAATCATGACAGGGTTGTGGCTAATGCAATGGACCGTTTTCGCAGAAATTTTAAATTATGAAATTAAAAATATTTTATGTGCTACTGATAAGTCCAGCAATTTTTTTTACTCGACAGTATTTCATTATTTCATCGACCCTCATTAATTTAAGATTGCAAAAAAATAAATCGTCATATTCCCCTATTCCGGAGCATGAATTTCAAACCAGAAACGAATACGATACATGTCGAGAAGTAGAGGAAGTTGATGTTTTTCGCGTATCGTTGCCTTAATTTGAATACGACACACGTCTTTTTTTTCTGTATTTAAGATTATGATTCAATATTTTACATCGTACGAAATAGCATTTGTCTCTGTCGTTTAAACAAGTAAATTGTTGACGGAAAATAGATAAAACACATAAACACATTTGTCGAATAACGCGTATCTCAAAGAAGATGCACATTCCTCGAAATATATTTTTATTTTTATAATGTTTTCGATTTTTTTTGGAATGTTATTATTTTTTATTTTATTCAATATTATTTACACTTGTTTTTTCTGGATTGTTATTTTATTCAATCAAATGTTCTTATTATTAAATTTATTTCCCTACTTATTTTTTATTCTTGTAAATTATTATGGCTAAACACGGGCCCAGCCTAAAAATCCATATTAAGTTAATTTTTATGTATTTTTATTTTATTTATTATGTTCACAAACAATAAACAATACATGCGACATTGGTATAATAATAACATTTTTTATGTTTAGATATTGTTCATTAATTATATGTAAACATAACATGCGCAAATAAGTAAAAAAAGTTTATATATATAATTTTTTTCTTGCTTGACTAGCTTAAATAAATTCTATTGATATTATGAAAGTAATGACGCTAAATTTTTGAGTTTATTAAAAAAAAATTGCATGTTAAATTTTAGTTAGTAAATCTGTAAACGAGTGTAATTTTGAATGAATAAGTAAATAAATACGGCGAAAGTCAGTATGTGATCATTATAACAGTAGTTTATATAAAACACTTAAAAATCATGTATATCTTAAAAACAATATATTTGATAAAAAAAAAAACCACTTAAGTTTCATACAAAATTACTATTTTATAATGTTTTAATTTTGTCGTATAAAATTATCATTTACTGGATTACGTTTTAATCAAATTAAAACGACGATATTATATTCATCGATAAACTACATTGTTAATAAGCTTAATACAAAGTTTCAACAAAACGTCTAAGCTTAGTTTTACTTGTTTTGTTAATAAAAAAACGAGCGAGCGCTTTTGCCTAAGCAAGCATATTTAAGACTAGGCAATCATAAAAAAACGAAAGTAAGAAGTTTTGATATTTTGTACCAAAATAATTTTAATATAAGACTTTATTTGTTAGAAAAGCACAACAGGCACTATTAAAAAGTGTAATTTAGTATTTTAAAGTAAAACGACTCGAGATTGTTTTTTTTTTATTTAAATTATTTATTGACAATTCTTGATGGAATTCCATTGTAATGATGTAATAACTTATATTTACATATAAGTGTATTAATTTAAAAATACTTGGTACACTTCCACTTATTTATTTGACCAATTAATTTGTCTCACTCTGTTCCATTGAAATATTGCGTATTGTGTCTTTTTCAACTTATTTTTAAATGTAACTACACTAAAGATAATATTTAGTTTTATATAAATTATCTTTACATTGTATAATATTCACCAGTTTTAAGATGCGCATTAGGGGGTGAAAGCGCTAATTGGTCAAATAAATAAGTGGAAGTGTACCAAGTATTTTGAAATTAATAATTTATATGTAAATATAAGTTATTACATCATGACATGATTGGTTTTTTGTACGCATATTAATGCGGTTTTGTTCAATTCATTATTAGAACAGAAGAGAAGCCCTTTTATCCAAAAAGTAATTTTACAAAATCATTATTCACAATAAATCACAATTTCAACTAAGATTTAAGGTAAAAATTTCTAGGCGGTATTACTGTACGTTTGACTGACGTTTAGCGTACATTTATTACGCACGCGCAAAGATATCGTTTATTTATTACATATACGGCCTAAGCCAATTACAATAGTTATACGAAGAAACATATGTACAAGAAACTGAATAAAAAGAACATAAAACTATGTACCAAAGACAAACAACGGCAATAAAATAATAGTAAACAATATATTCATAAACACGATCAACAACATGCCAATCCATGTGTGTTAATTGTAAAGAGATCTACAAAAAGCCGGAAGATATATCCCAAAGAATTCTAAGTTGTGTGACGAATTGAGTAATCCACACATTTTGGACATTGGGTCAAGGAAACAAAAGTTGGGAACATGCAATGAAATTGATTGCAACGGAGATGGGACATCACTTATAGCATTGAGTATTTTGAAAATGATCATAATCCATCTCCGTTCTACGTTTCTCCAATAAGGACAGGTTGAGAGATTGCTGTATTTCAAAATCGGAATAATTACCCCTTTGCAATCTGTTAAAAAATATATTTTTTGGTTTTTCGTTTTCTTATCGTTCCTCTCCCCGATGGAGGTCAGATATCATCGCGGCAATTCTGTATTTGTTTTCAGCTACCCTGAACTAGGACTGAGTTCTGCAATGTCCTTCTTCCTGTACTGCATCTTCCTTCGACCCTTCCTTATAGGAAAACTCGTAATATGCTATATTTTCCGCCTTTCGTCACTGCCTTCGTACTCAAATTTTCTTTTCTCAAAAGTATTCAGTACCTTTTTATCTTTTTTATTTGTCTGAGAACATCATCGTTTCGGACTCTATCCACCCAGGAGATTTTTAATATTCTCCTGTAGCATCGCATTTCAAACGCTGCAACCTTTTTTGAAGTGGCTTAGGTGAACGTCCACGTTTTGACGCCGTAAAAAAAGTACCGGAAAGACGTTACATCGTACAATGCGCATTTGGAGGTCTACATTGAAGTATTTAAAGAAGTAAGTATTAAGCATTCTGTGGAGTTTAAGCTTACTTTAAAGTGTACAGTTTGAACCTAAGCTAAAGAAACCGAATTCTTCCAACTTCAAGCTCTTTGTAAACTATTCTTTTTATATTGTTTGTGCTTCTCAGTGGATCTTCAATGACATGAAAATTGTTTAAAATACGTATTTTTAAAAGGATGATATTTTTATTTTTATTTTTGGGTTAACCCACTAGGTAAACCAAAACGTTCTTGACCTGTGTATGTATTGATTATAGTTCGAAACATTTGAAGTTATTTTCTTTTTAGATGATAGTTTTGGGTTTCAGTTTGTTTGTTCGTCAATATGATAAAGAACTTTTGCCTTTAGGTGATTTTACTAAAAATGACGCTATTGAAATAAAACCACTTTTTGATAAATTGAATAGAATAACACAAGATATATACAAATGCAGCGTATTTCGAGCATCTGTTTTATGAGGGAAAGGTAATTAATCTTACGGAAAATTAAGTATTGCATTTTAATCAACCTTTGAAATCTATATTTCACCTCAGGACCTCGAGCATGGTAGAAAAATGCGCCAACTACTTCACATCGATGCGGACTTATCCCACTCGATATCCTTGTTCAGGGTTTTTATCTGAGATCAGCCATCGAGTCAAAAACACCCGTAAAAGATTCTAGTTCTTTTTTACCACACACAACTGTTTTTTTCATCCGTTCGGAAACAAAGATTTTTTTTTTTATTACATAATGAAAAAAATCATATTTTCTACTGAAGAAAGATGTAAGGATACTTTTTATCCAATCAAAATATAATAAACGAGTAAAGTTTTTATTAATTACAGGTTTTTTCTCGTTTCTAGAATATGTTGACATAATGAATATCTTATTTACCAAGAAAAATCAGAAAACTTTGTAATGAAATACCCATGTTACATATAGGTTTATAATAGATAGCGACGTTCAACTCGTTGCGTTAAAGTGTTTGTTCTATCCATTCCTTAAAAAAATACTGTAAAAATATAATTTCGTACAAAATAATACATATTGTATAAAAAATATACTCGTAGATATATAAAAAATGAACTGCAACTTTGTTTTTTTTTAGATAAAACTAGTAAGCTGTTTTTGGTAAACATTCCTACCAGTTTCAAAACACGACAGTTTCTTTGTCAAACCTCAAAAATAATAATAAAATAACGCTATTCTAATCAATAATTTTGTTATTAATTACGAGAAGATTAAAAAAGCTCTCAATAATGAATCAACTGAAAGATTAAAATCAAAATCATGTAATAAACATCCATATTTTAAATACGAAAGATTTTAAACAAAATTGACACCTTGTTAAATCATTTTCGAAAATAAAGTTTTGAGCGGTTGTAAAATTTAAGTCAGATAGATTATCAATGAATTTATTTTTAAAAACGCTTTTAATAAATACAATATTTACCATAAGCTTTAAGGATTAATTATAGTTGTTAAAATTTAGGTTAATGAGACATAACAAAATTAATTTATTATGTTACAAATTACTTAAGTATTACATATTATTCGTCGTGCTTGTAAAACAACGACGTATGTGATTTCTTCAACTACTTGGAGTGGTTTAAATTTTTTAGACACATCACACAACTTGATAAGTACAAAAGTATCCCATATCCTTTAATAATTTGGATTGGTAATGTACATTTTCCTTGTTTTAAACCTAAAATATAAAGCTTTTACAAAACTTTTTCATGACCAAATATAAAAGAAAAACAATATCGCATTGTTCGCACATCCATCGTTGTTCTACGACAACAACGATTTGTTTTTAGTGCCATAAATGGAGTAAGCAAAAGGGAGTTGAATTTTACCAACTGATATAATAAAATAGTTTCCAAACCATTTCAACGATTGCTTTCCTTTATGACGATGAAATTGAACATATCCCTGATAAATTCTCATGAATATTTATCTCAGTTGAAAAATAAAATAGCCTTCTGCTCCGTTTTCACCCCAATAAGCCGCTTCATATTATGTTTAAGCCGTTCAGCGAGCCTATAGAAATTTCTGCTCCTTTTTATAAGCCTTTATACCTTAAGGGTCAATGGGCATGACATGTATTACAGTGTAAGCTGTTACATGCTCGTTCATTACCATCTATATAAATTCAACCATTGAAAAAGGTGCTTTAAAACGTTTTTAATTTCCCATTCGACTTTTACTAGGAGTAATATGAAGTAAATCATTTTTTTTCCATGTGTTATTGAATTATTTTTGACGGCCATCATAAATTGTAATTATTATTTTAAATCCATATTTTTATTCACACACACAAACACTTATTTTGAATTACTCCTTTACAAAAATCAAAACAGAAATACGTATTATAATGCAACATCAGCGATTATATATATACAGTATTTTGCGGACCATAAAACGCACCATCAATTTTTCAAAAAAATAAATGTATTGGACGATAAGACGCATTACACCATAAGACACACCCTAATTTGAACGTAGTTATGCAGAAAGCAGCCAGTCCACAATTTTGAAAAAATGAGATATTGATGTTATCGGGTGCAGTAAGGTCAATTCTATGTTCTGCTAAAAACAGCCAGACTGCTGTCATATAAAAAACTGTATAAATCACCTTCTGAAAATGATGTGTCGATCACAAAAACGGCATTTCTCAATTTGCAGAAAACACCCACAGCACTAGAAAAATCTTACGGTACATTCAAATCATTAACACTGGTCGAATACATAATTGAATTCTTGTTTGTCTTATAAAAAAAACAAGTGAACTCATTGTTTATCATTTGTTTAAGTCAAAAACATTCCAACTGTTGTGTAGATTCGAATATTCACCTTTTTCACAAAAGCGCTATTATCTCAGTTTCATTTCTATAGCTGGCTGCTTTCTGCATAACTACGTTCATTTTTGTTCGAATTTTCAATGTTAAAAAGTGCCTCTTATGGCCCGAAAAATACGGCATGTATTTTTTGCACCACAACTGTCCAAAAAAGTTCAATAACAGCAGAAAACCACAGCCCGTGCTGCCCACATTCCGTTATGAAAGTCCAAAATATTTACAGATGTATAATATTTTTTCTGTAAATATTTGGTTGGTTCAATTTATCAATTCACTATTCTGTTAATGTTTTAAATTTGGAAGGAACTTTTATATGCTAAAACTCCCATGTGCTCACATTTTTCTGACTCGAAAGTATTAGAATGACTATCTCTAATACTATAAATATTTATGATTTTTGCAAAAATATTTCAAAGAATCCTTGATTAAATTTTATTATGTTGTTTTATTTAACCAACAAGCGCTTTTGCCATAGTAGGCATCTTTATTGCCTGCTTAGTCTGCTGCAATTTATATAATTAAAACGATTGTTGTGCCCCTTAGCATGTCGTGCATTCTTTTCGTAAGTTCCTTCGGATCCCATACAACTATCTCACTCTAACGCTATGATATTTGTCTCTCGTATTCACCGTATACATTATTTGGAGGAACACTGTGAGGTTCGAGTTACGTATCAAATAATATTTTCTCAAATAGGTATTACATTTAAGGCCTCACTTAAAAACCTAGTATAAATTTACGCCTAGGCATAGTTTTAGTGTCTAGCACTATAATAAGCATGATATTCCCATCTGTATTATACCACTATACTTAGGCGTAACTTTATACCAAGTTATGAGCAAAGCCCTTAGGTAAATAAATATCGCTTTTTCTTAGTCCGCTTTACTATAAGTATATTGATCCCTTTAATACTTAATTCCATCATATGTGTACAGTAGAGATAAGCTTTGTATAAGCTTAAGCAAAACTGAGACTAAATTGAAAGATAAACAAAGATAAGTAAGAATTGGTCTAATTATGTTTTTATTGTCCTCGCAGATACAAAATGTTTGTTGTAACAAAATTTAATGTGATTTTTCTCAAGCCTAGGTGTTCTGTGTTGTAATTCACCCCTGTAATTGGACTGGGCCTACTGGCCTGTTGTGATGCAATTTTTTTTTTACTTCTTTGTTAAAATGCTGTTTTCGTGTAAAATAAGACCGAATTTAGAGATATTATGTTAATTTACATTTTTTTAATAATATTTTTGAGAAATAAAATAACTTTTGTTTTTGAACCACTTTATTCATTTACACAAATAGCTACTTTCAGCAACAACACGTCGCCATCTTCAGGGTTATTTCACAACTAGTAAAGTCAATAATTCGTTGCATCTTCTTCGTACATTGCCCAAAGCGAATAAAAAATCCAGAAGTGTCGCAATTAAAAATATTACTTAAATATTTTTGATAGTGCGAGTTATTAATGTAATTTATATAGATGGTGTTAAGTACTGCGTTTTATGTTTCTTTTACAATAATGTTTTCTTACTATTTCAGATGTATTAACTATGTATGATATAATGTATTGTCACAAAAATGTTTTTTTTATGTACAGTCCCAAATAAGTTTCTTCAATAGCTCCTGGGAGTATAATATGTACTTTTTGTACTATATGTTTTATTAATAATAAAGAAAACAAAAAAAAAATCGCGAGCAGTTTTGGCAGCTTTATTCTCTCGATTAAACGCGAACAGAAAGAGGTGTCAAAAATGCTCACTTTCGTCTGCTTGATATTCTATTTTGAATGTTTGTAATCAAGCAAAATAATATGTGTAAAGTAAAAGCAAATACAATATCTTATAGAGCCGGAAATTTCCTTTCGAATGACGTCTAACCTTTACAATTTATTTTAAAACTTTTGGTGCTCACTTTTAAATTTGGGAAATAACGGACACAGCATATGTTAATACCCAATACGTTAGGGCTATGTTGAATATTGATCTTATATTTGACATATTCTTTATTTGTTTAATATGAAAAGGCTCGTACTTAAATATAATATTTTCCCTATTAACTTTCTAGAACTAAACTTTTGAAAGAAATGAAAACAAAACTTTACCCATTCCAGTTATCCAAATATTCGCAATAAGCTATCATTTTCATATTGATACGTGATATATGAGACTCAAAACGTTTGGAAAAGTATTTTCCAAAGACGTGTATTTGTTTGACAATGATTTCTTTGAAATATATCGCCTGTAGGTTTATGGATTCAACTTTATGGTAAAAAAACAAACAAATAAGCTATTTTGGATCGAATATCTGAGTTGGAGCTTTAAGCTATTACTTCTTACATTCGTATCCTTTTCAGAATTTTATTTTGCAAAAAAACGATTTAGCTATCTCGATTTCTACTAAATTTAAATTGGTTCGTTGTAACCAATAAGCGTCCACCTTTATGATTCCAATCCGAGGATATCTTTTTTGCAAATTAAATCCAGCTCGCACGAGTATTAAAACATTTTTATTTATACTTTATTACTTCTTTTCCCGCTTTTGAAAGTAAGGTACGGATTAGTTTTGTTTTTATTTAATCTTGTTGTCATTTATCTATTACTGGGCTGGATTCCGTGGTCATAGAATTAGAAAAGTCCAGAAACCGCATACGCGCATTAAACTGAATCCGACTAAACTACGCACAAATGAGTAGTTTTACGTTTTGGCTATTAGGTACTCTGTAGACGTCGCTTAATACGCAACTGCCGATTTAAATTAAATTATGTCGTATTGTGTCGTTTGCAAGTGCCAAAATACTGCTGGGGCAGGATCACATTTCATGTATAAGTAATATTATTTTAGAATTCGATTATTTTACCACCTGTCAGATTGTTAAATAAAATAACGTGAACATTTTATTAGTATTGCCGGGATAGTCTAATTTTTTACCCGGCTTTCTTTTAATTAGCCTTAGTGTATATTAAATGGTATAATTTTCTTAATTACTAAATGATTATTTAATGTTTTTTTATTTTTGCCAAATAAAAATACCTGTTTATTTTTATCGTCCAGTCCGTAAAATGTTTTTTGTTGTAAAAATATAACTTAACATAACACAAAACTATCTTATATTTGCGTATATTTTTTACGATCTGCCAACATTACGGGGCAACTTCACGCATGCGCGTAGGTGGGATGTCGGGTTGAGAGGGACTTTTGGACACAGTACGATGTATACAACCTTGGTTCTACGCGACTTCTGGTATATTATAATTCTATGTCTGTGGTATTGTCAAAGATTTGCAGGACTAAGGTCCGAGGTTCAAACTTTGTTATATTACATCTTGATTCTAGAAACGCCTTGTGGCCCCGTGGCTAGTGTCGTAGACTCGCGGATCAAAGATCCAAAGTTCGCACCTCGCTCTACTTTAACTTGATTTCCATTTTCTAATCGTGAGTTATTTACAACTCGTTTAAAGTGGCCACCAAAATTGAAATATCCGAAAGAACCCAGATGTTTCTTTTATAAAAAATATTTAAAAAAAACTCTTTTCTCACATCGAGTTGTTAACAATCATATAGATAAAAAATGCCCCCAAAACTGAAATATTTGCGTTAAACATGAACGCAAATATTTAATTTATTTCCAAAAAAATGTATCTTCAGATAATTTGGTTCATTTGAAGAAATAGTTATATGATTCAATTTCCGCTCTTTTATTCCGTGTTAATTTTATTTACGAAAATTTCTAATTAAACAAAATATTTTTTATTTCAATTGAAAAGGGCACTGTATTTGTAAATCAAATGCATCGTATTTTGATCATCTGTTACGTAAATGTAAAGAGTCATTCGCTTTAGGAGCCAGTCCAGGAACAACGAAATATTGCAGTTTAAAATGCGTTCAACATCAATTTCACGTCCCCCTGCCAGGAATCGAACCCAGGTCCTCGAAAATGGTTGACGAACGTGCCAACGAGGCGGACTTATCTCCACCCGATTTCCTTATTCAGGATTTTTACCTAAGAGCAGCCACCGAGTCGAAAACATTCGTCCAGGTTTCTATTTAACATACGGAACTGTATTTATTATCCGCCCGGACATATATCTACAAAAAAGTAAATATATAATAATGTAAACAATACTTTTTATTTATTAAGATAACAAATAAAGATCCAATATTACTACTAAATACAATTTTTTACATTAATTTAATACATATATTTATATGAACGTTTCCCATTACGTAAAAGAAATAAACAGTTTTTGTGTAAATAATGGGGAGTTACGTCTTACAATAGTTTGTTTTATTTGAATTATTAATATTTTTAGGATAACATATATAAATTGCAAAAAAATGATATAAACGGTGTTTTTAATCAGTGGTACATAAAGACGAATTATAAATGTAACTGTTCACTTCTTTCTGAAATATATTGTATTCCTGACTGTATTTTTTATTATCTTTGTTCATTTCATTAAATACAAATATTCCCCTGTAAGTATAATGATGTTGTGCTGTAGTTGTTTTTAATTTGGGAATTGAGATATTACCACCTGTTCTAGGTCGCGTACTAACGTTTTGTCACCTAGAAATACTACTATTGATTTTGTCTATATGGTTTAAAATAACTTCGTTGACGATGAATTCCTTAAATGTCTTTTTAATTTCTTTATTTTTCTATCGGCTTATATTAAAGTGCATTTCTACAATGTAATGCAATATTAATTCGTGTTTAGATATCATAAAATAAAAAGTAATACAATTATTTTTCTTGTGATTGAAATTAACAACGCGCAGTAATGTTAATTGTTGGCGTATTAATTATTCAGGTGATGTTGCTTTGATAGTTAATAGATTCGTAATGAATGTCGATTGCCATTTTTTCTAGAACAATGGCTTTTCTGTCATTGACGTGATTCAAATCTTTTCACGTACATACTTCGTTACACACTATCATATTATGACACACTATCATATAATATATTCCAGTAGAATTTTTTTTAAACATTCCTGTGTTTTTGCTTTGTCTCAATTTTCTTTAAAAATTAAAATCTAGTACCATAAAAAGTTCAATATTGAAAATAACTTTTTAGTTTATATTTCACTCTAAAATATAGGATTTAAAAAATAAAGCTACAAATACGTAAGTTGAAAACTGTGATAATCAATATATCACGCGTTTCATTTCAACTTGATATCATATGCTGCGTTATTTATTTTCATGTAAAGGCTTCAGTGAAGGTGGAAATTCTTATCAATGTGTACAGTACTTTAAAAACACGTGCAGTGGAAAATACAACAGAGGCGCATGTATAAACCTTTCCCGCTAATGAGGGTATAAATTTTCTTTTATATTATAATCGTGTATTTTATCTTGGCACTATGTGATAAAACGCTCCAGACAACGAATGATACAAAACCAATATATTATATCGAACAAAGTATGCTTTCTGCCAGGATCAAACTCCTATTTTTTATTTTTTTATTTTATCTATTTATTTATGCTTTATTAAGTTAGTTAATAACATATTACAAACGAATATAAACTTTTATTTACATGACTATTTTTTATAAAAATTTCTCAAAAACACATTATTTTCCAATTAATTTCTAATAATTCAATTCCTTCTTTTTTTTTTAATTTTTGAAATAACTCATTGTACAGCTTCAATCCCTTGTACAATGAGTTTTGAGATTCGGTTTATCTCGTCATTGGTATTCTTATCTATTTTTTATCACTTGTTTCATATGTATGACATTGTTGGTTAAATTTAATTTTGTATTTTTTTTGTTCATCCCCTTAATTATTTTAAGTATAAAAATTGCTACATTACATTTTATTTGCTGCTTTACTGTGAGCTAGCCAATTTCTCTGTGCATTTTTTCCACATTAGAATACATATTTCTTTTAAGAATAACCTTCACCGCCTTATTTCGAAGAATTTGTACAGTGTTAATTTCCCCTTCGTTACATAAAAAAATAATGGAAGAACAGTAATTTATGTGTAGATATATGATTGTTTTATAGATAAGAATACTACTCTTCATATTTTTTACATTTCGTTATCTTCTCATCAATTTTTTTTTGTTGCATGTTGAGAATATGCTTTGAAATTCAAATATCCATCCAAATTAACTCCAAGGTACTTCATTTTACCTACAGAATTTATATTTAAATTATCAATATTAATATTGTATCCCTGAGGTATTTTTTTTCTCCCAATATTCAGATGTTTTGTTTTTGCGATATTTAATTTTAGTTTGTTCACTTTTAACTATTTTGATATATTTTCTAAATCGTAATTAATCTTATTTACCACTGAATCATAATTATCTCCAGATATGTAAACTAGTTTTATTATTCCCGGTATTACTTATTTATCGGCATTTAATATTTCCGTAACTTCATTTGGTTTGTTTTATGATTATTTGAAATCTTAAATACGTATGAGTTGGTTTAAATGCCCTTTTTTAATAAAGTAACCCGAATAATTGGTGATTTTGTGCTTATTACCGAATCTGGAATAAGTGCATTTTTATCCAATCTTTTTTTTTGATAATTTATTTGATAAATTACATAAATAGGTGTTACTCAAGCAAAAATATAGATTTACTGTAAATAATCGATAGTTTAATGAAAGACTTAAGTATCCTATTTAGTTGTAATTCCATGCACTTAATAAAATAGATAAATACAAAATATAATTCATGTCAATAAAAGCATTACTGCTGACAAGTTACAACTCGAAATTTAATAATTAGTGTTAAAATATTTTGCGAATTCGCTCGGTTAACAGCGCCAGCGGTCGCGCCTCAATATATGACGCGAGTGGTCACGCTGGGTACATATGTCATCCAATTTGATTTCGGGATATTCAAATGAAATGCCCGGGCATAATTATTTTTTAATTGAAATTCTAATAAAATTTTATTCTCATCATTGATTAAACTACAAAAAATATTCATCTCTTATATTATCATTACAAAAAAGGTCATTACAAATAATACGTTTTTGGACGCCAATTTAGGACAAACAGCAAGAAACAGAGATAAACAGTAATGCTCGATGTTTTTTGTCTTAACAACCCAATAGGGAGAGGTGGTACAAATACGATGTTATGCTGGCGAGTTCTCCTTCTATTTGATGGTGTGTTCTTTGACCAAAGGGAACTGTCAACGCTCTTAAAAAATTCGCCTTTCAGGACTAACCCTTTGAGAATTTAGGACTAACTGGAGGTACCTTACCAATTTTACCTGCTTCTTACTCCGACTCGGATCGATAATCTTATCCCACGAGAAAAATTTGATCATCATCAGATCTCGAATCCTCTAAAAAAAATTTTCTCCTCTTTTCGATTCACATGGCCATGGTTTAGTTTGAGATTCTCGTTTTGTATCCATAGTTTCGCTGCACATAAAACATTATTGGTTTAATACATTTATAACAAAATGTTTATTGTACAGTATGTAAACATAATGTAACGTCAAACAATGAATCTCGAGAATATAAAATACGGTAAACATCTAAGATACAAAAAATACACTGAAAAAATGCGTCGATCCGTAATAGGTCGCGCCGTTTACATATTAACACCACGAACGAGAGATCTTCCTGACACGTCCAAGCGTCTCTAGAGTATACCACACATTTAAGTTCACCCTATTCCGAGTTACACACTTTGATTTCCATATATTTCATCCAGGTATCCCGCGTGACCACTGCAGGGTTTCAATGGAGATAGCAATATTAGCAGGCATTTTTTTCCATGATTTAATTGTGTTTTCTCCTAGCATCCATTTAAATCTAATTTATTCAAAGTAGTGCAAACGTACAGCATTGTTTTTATAACTTCACATTTAACGGACAAAAGCATTATTTGAAAGTGAATGAATCCGCGGTTCATATGGAATAGGGACGTTAGAATCAAGTTAATGTAGCTGAATAAGGCTATATATGATATAAGTTACGGACTACATACTAATATATTATGTGCACACAGTATTATATTCGAGGTAAGGATTTAGGATACGAAATTGAGTCACGTGCTGTGAGCTTAATATGGTGAAACAATAATCACTAACCTAATTTGAAACTATGTATATCAAATAATGTTTGGTCAGCTGTCTTTGGATTAAAAGCGCCCGTCTCGTACCTACGTCACGCTACATTAAGTTTTATTTGACAAATTTACGGAATACGTATATTCAATATATTTTTCTTCTTTCTGTCGTGGTTTAGCAAACGATCCATATCCGTCACATCGGACGGCTTATTTCACACCCGTCGCACAAATCCACACGACACGCGACACGTTAATATTAGGGAGGATTGGTTTTCGTATTATTTTTTATATTCCTTATTTAATAGCTGCTCTAAAGCGAAAATTCCGCTAACGGAAATCGTGTGGAGATTGGTCGGCTCATGGTAAGTGTGTTTGTCTGCCAATAAATAAATAAAAACAACAAAAAATCAATCCAAACAAACCATCCAACCGTTTCCCCGTAGGCGAAGGCAGAGAGTATAGAACGCCGTGTTACTATGTATTTGCATACAGACCTCGCTTCTTCTACATGCATTCATCTTCTCATGCATGGACGACGATTATTCCTACTTTGACATGTCCATTTCCAAGTATTTGTTGGATTTGGACATGCCGTGTCTTTCTCGGTCTTTTTCGTTTTCTGCACCCATCGTTGTTCGGCTCGTTGTTTCGCTTTTCATTCGCTCCACGTGTCCAAAGCGACGCAGCACTCAATTCTTGATTTTGTCGATAATGCTAGGTCTTAGCCATGTATAATGCACAGATCTGTTCATTTGTGCACCCATCATGCATCGTTATAATTTTAAAATCTATATACCCTAGGTAATATTACCGTGCCGTGTGGATTTGCCCGATCCGTCCGAAAAGGATTTATGAGCGGGTAATATATTTTTGTACGAATGTGTATTTTATCAAATGTATAAAATTACAGACACGGGTACATTTGCCATCGTAAAAAACTCCCATGCACGAAGGCTGTCAATTAGCAAATATAGTACCTAAATGCTTTTATAGCAAAACTTGATTAAGTATTGTGTCTGAACAAACAAAGAAACAAAATGATCGCCCAGTTTCGCAAGGCCGTTAGGAGGCAGGCGGTGTTATTTTTAGAATTGGGGCAAGTTCATTTTCTTTTTTACGTTCGTAATCCGCCACTGTTCTAACAGGGAAGCAAGAGCAAAGAGGAGCTCGGGCCAAGCGGGTCAGCCTGGGAGATATATCACTGCTAATGTAGCTTTTCATTTGTTACAGTTAAGCTTTGTAAAATCTGCGAATGACGTGGCAACAATGGCGGGCGCTTGTCGAACATTCTAGATCACATCAAGGGATAACGATCCGAGACTCGAATCTGGACGGCTTTCCCGCCAGATTTGGTCATTTACTTTTCGGCTTTGTGAATATTTACGCGGCCAGAGGCGTAGCCCGAGCTTCGTTCTTTTGTCAGTATGATAAATATTTTTCAAATAAATCTGTCATGTGCCAACAAAATTTCGGAATAAAAAATCGTCCTACGTTCGTTTTTCGCTGTTATTCTGTGTTTAGGAAACGCCTCCACATAAACCTAGGAAAGGAACAAAAATATCACATTAAATATTTTTTAACATTCGTAACACCGCCTTTTGTGTGGGTTTCTGGTAAAACTGATATGACTCAACGAATTATCCCTCGTTTAAGAACTAAACAATTATGATTGTTTAATCGAAAAAAATATGTGTAACGTGGCTCTTACCTAATTACGCAATCAATTACTCATTAAATTCTTTAAAAATCTGAACAAATTCCATATTTGTTTGTATATGTAATTTTTAATACTATTAAAATGTTATTTGTGTTTTTTTTATACTTTTTTAGCTTGTATTATGAATACGTAATTTAATTACGTTTTTGATATTTTTTAACCTGTATTGGGTGCGCATATTTTGTTAATTAAAAAAACTTTTTTATTCTTGTAATTTTTAACATTTGCACTCTCGTACTAGTCCAGTTTGTATATATCCATACATGTAATTTTTTAAACTTTTTATGTTTTTAAATTTTTCTTTCCCAGATTGTATAATGTATATATCATTTTGAATTTATTTCCATATGTAGTGTTATGTTTATTTTGTTATTTTTAAATATTTTTTCATACCCTTTTAATTTGTAGTGTATCATAATTTTTATTCTGCTTTTGTAAATAATGTTAAAGTTTAAAATATAAAAACGTCTTTAAATAAATATTGTTATCTGCATTTCCCTAAATGAGTTTTTTTTTTAAATTCCTTGGGAATATTATATAAAATTATGTATAGTTTTTTTTTTCAATTAAATAAATAAAAAAAAATTGATTAAGGTAGCTTTTCTTAATGCATATTTTAATTCTCAGTTTAAAATATTTAAGGCAGTAAAAGGATATAGATATGGTAATATTAATTTATTTGCATATTTAAAACTACAACGTTCTCGATTATTTACATTAATAAAGCATAAAACTGGAATACCTATAACTGATTAATTTCCAAATGACGCTTCTGAATAATTACAATTTATTTATGTTCGCCGGGTTTGGATTTTCCAACCCATCGTCGGCGTCGGGGCAAATAATAATATCGATTTCCCAAACTTGCTAAGATATGTAGCGGGGAAAGACTCAGGGATTTTACCCGAAAGCGACGCCAACCGGCTTATGTGAGAATAGCGAGATATCAGTTGACTATTTTTCATGATTTCATTAAATTAATTAATGGGATACGATTTGCGGTGGTAATTAGGATGGCGTTAACCACACCGGTGTATAAATGTATCGTATTATGAGCGCTATAATTTTGAATTTGTTTAAATTTTTTAAATTACTCTGCCCGTGACGTCAAAAGTTTTAGTCAGTGAGTTCTGCTGATGGTGAGTTAGCTTCCTGAAAACCGGAAATCAATTACAACACTGTATCATTGGGTAATTCGGAAAAACTTCTGAAGAAGTTAAAAGTAGTTAACTTTTATTAAAAAAAAAATTTTCGTACATTTTCGAAACTTCGCCGAACAAAATATGCTCTAATTTTGACCACGGATAAGAAAACATTTTTTTATATCCAATTTCCCGAAGCACTGAACTTCCTCATTGTAGTTCACAAATTCGATTAGGGGCGATTGACTAGAATGGATACCCACTTATCTGTTCCTGGCCTCGTTCTCTTTCTCGCGGAACTTGAATTTGGATTGGAGTTTTCAAATTAGCTCTATATAATGGCGCGGTGCGGCGGTCGCATAGTTGAGAGTTGGTTTAACCGATATGCGTAACACGGAAACCCTTCGGCCGCGATCTTCAAAATACAACTGGCGCGAGCGGATGAACTCGTATAGCGGTGGTTATATAATAGTTCTAGATTCAGTGGCGATTGTCAAAGAACTTATGCGGGATGGAGGGGCAAGTATTTGGGTTATGATTTTTATAAATTTGTGAAATTAAAAACCGAAGCTAATGCATCCTCGCTGTCAGTATGTGTATCGTACATGAATTACCCGAATAAAAGTGATTATGACCATTAAACGAAAAACAAAACGAAATTTTTGAATTTTGTGATGCATAGATCCGTGAAAAGTATAAACAAGTAGCGATGGACACAAGGAATTAAAAAAACTAATTATCTAATTATTTTTACAAACTTGTCGCTTTCTACAATTTACTTCTTACTAAGAACGCTGGGCTACCAATAATTTTTTAGCTTCATTTAATTTATTTTACCAAAATAAGTTAACAAATAACAAAATATTCAAGGCGCTATATTTGGACAAAATGTTGAACCAGGAACCCTCAAGCAATGGTTCAACATATTTGAGGACTCTCTGATAGCAAGAGTATTAACCTCTTAAACAGTTTCACTGATGTGAAAGATGTCGATCTCCAAAGTGATAATGTTCAGCTGCCTGACTGTTCTTCCAATCGGCATAACCAGAAGCAGGATAGTTCTAGAAGCCGGGAGGTAAAACAGTGTACGCTGACGCTCTCGGAGATAACCATCAGGAACATCAAAATCGATACTCGCGAAAATGACTGAGTTCTCGATAAAACCTCTTTATCAGTCTGAAAAAATAGATCAATGTGAACCCATCCCTTATAAGTTACAAACTGTTGATCCAAATCATGTCCAAGAGAAACGCATTGGGATTGAGCCGCGGATAACTTCCATAATCTTTCATGTAGAGATACCTCAGATTTTTTTTTGAACCCTTTCTTACTTGAGGGAACATTTCACCTCGTGCGGACTTCATATCACCTTGTGGAAGATGAGGAATATTCCTTTCGGTGCTCACTTTGTTTTTTACGGTACGGTACGGTTTTCACCGTGTTTTAACACTAGAATACTTCTTTGTCTAGGACTGGCTGGCACCTGAAAAGTAAAACTGATTATCTTGCCTTCATTTAAACAATTAATATTTTCAATATTCGCTGCAGTTGGTGATCTAATGCGCTGCCGTATACACCATTACGTGCGAAAAGGGAATAAATAAGTAAATTAAATATCTTAAAATCAGTGTAATATAGTATACATAGGTAGGTATATGGCACCTACTGACATTAAGTTTAGAGTATAATTTATTACTTAAATTAGTAAAAGTACGAGTACACGTATCTACTGATATTTGAAATTAGAGCTTAACTTAAACGTATGAGCACGGCTGGACATGACAGATTACAGTAGACATAAACATGAATATGTAAACATAACAGTTGAACTTTTTATACACCTTATGTATATATTCCTGAAGGAATAAACAATTTTATTTTGATGATTTTTAATGCCACGATAATAATTTACATGAAATTAATGAATTAACAATGTCAACTAGTTCCAATTAATAATTCTATATTTAACGAATTTACGAAATTTTTTATAAGAAATTAAAGGCTTGGTCAAGATTAAAAAAAATAATTTAATAGATTCACAGATAAAATCCATTTTAAACATATATTTATTTACTTAAAAGTAGTTTATTACAATTTTTTTGAGACAAGAGTTCCGACTCCATGGGACTAAAAGTCCTGTAAAAAAGGAATGTATGTTCAGCCGTTGCCAAGGTTGCCTGGAGATACTGGTAAATGTTAAGTCAAGACAATAACACGAGCAATAAGGTATATTCATAAAATTAATAATAGTCCAGAAGGAGCGTAGAATCATATTTGAATACATCGGACTGTGTCCTATAATTCCCCCACTATGCCTCACTTTTGCCACGCACATTCGTGATGCCGCCGTGTAATGTTGTTATAACACAAATTTAAGGTTAAAAAAAAGCAATCTGTTAATTTCTCTAAAATTTTATTGTGCACGCGGAAATATTGATTGACACAACAGAGTAGAAAGTAAAGCGTCATTTAATAAGAGTAATTGAATTAATGAACTTTAAACTTAAAATATAAAACAAATTTTATTTTACATAAAACGGATATTTTTATATCATGTTAAGTAATATTTTAAGTTTTAAAGATAATGTTGGTCAAATGTCTATGATAGAGTTGCTTAATCCGAGATCCAATTTTCATGACTTCTCATTAGATGAGCAAAGTAGGGTGAAAAAATTACTACCCTGGCAACACTAACGAAATGTCCTTTTTGTTTCTTCAACAATCTGATAGATGGAAAAAATTATTCAATTTTTAAGTAATATATTTGCTACTTACACATTAATTTGCTAATTACACATGAAATGTGATTGCATCCTGTTTCTTTAAGATCCTAGCAGTATTTCTACACTTTAAAAGGGCACAACACGGCATAGTTGAATTCAAATCAGGAGTTGCGTACTGAGCGACGTCCACAATGAAACTAATGGGTCAAAACGTAAACCTACTCATTTATGAGTAGCTTAGTCGCCTTCTGTTTGATGTGCGTATGCGGTTTTTGGACTATTCTTAATTCTATGGGTATATAATTAAACTATACCATATTTAACAATAAAAAAAATGGACAACTAGAAAGGTTTGAATGGAAACAGGGTATACGGTACTGACACCTTTGTCATGATTGAACCATGACATTTTCGGTAAGTTATAATCACCACAAATAAACACTTTAAGAGACTTTTATCACTAAATCAATATGAGACTTGTAAGTGTCAAAAGACGATGATGGAGTAATGTAAAAACAACCAATCAAGATTTTCCGGGAACCAATTTTAACGTTTGCAAATGACTGATCAGCACCGCCATTTAATGAGTCAACAATATAGAAAGAAATCTTTTTACTGACACAAATCATGACACCTCTAGTTTAATTGGTATTGTTATAAAAATGAATGAAGTAATAAGAGAACGAACGCAGCAAACTCCGGTGACAACTGTCATTATGCGGAGGCGATACGGTTGGATGGGCCATGTACTGCGGATACTTACTGTAAGCCCTAATCACGCTTGCCTACTTTACAAGACCCCAGGTTCTCGTCGTCCTGGACGTCCACTGCTGACTGTTTGTCGGCAGTTTATGTCAGAA
The DNA here is from genome assembly GCF_059751315.1 of Micrasema longulum. NCBI lineage: Eukaryota > Metazoa > Arthropoda > Insecta > Trichoptera > Brachycentridae > Micrasema > Micrasema longulum. The sequence goes on along the minus strand of NW_028279180.1, from coordinate 167,949 downwards.
CTACGGGACGCGAACCTGACTTGGAAGGATGCACAGGACCTGGCAGCCGACAGAAATGTCTGAAGGATATTCGTAAACAGCATATACTCTAATTGAGGAGTGGACATGAAATGATGATGATAATGTAATAAAAACGAGAATGTTTTTGTTTAGTGACGTTAGCAGACACTACTTAGGGGCGATTTCGTGGTGTTACGAAATGAAACAGTAGCCACTTAGTTACTATGCTATGTTTGTTTTTAAAATTTGTATTTTTATTTACTTATCCCTATTTTTCGAATTTTTTATCTAATTATTTTGATTTGATATCAATTTGCTATTCTGTTTTCTAGATTATATTTGTAACTCTTTATGTTTGTAACCTGTATTCAATGTTTTTTTTTGGATCGTTATTCTAAATATTGTTATTGTGTACTAAATAATAGTGATATGAATAAAAACAAAGAAAAATTGGTTTTAAAAATCTTTTTCTTAAATTCTAAGTTATGTGTGTAAAAAAAATTTAAACAAAAAATGGGGAAACCAAACAAATTAAAACACTGTCAAAAAAGTGTTTGTTTATTATTTTATATGTATTTCGTTATCAAAAAAGACTTGATTTACTTGTATTTAATTTTTTTAAACTTTTATTTTATTGATATTTTTAAGATTTTTTATATTTTATGTAAACATTATTATATTGTGTTACAAAAATGTTTAAAGAGAGAAATCCTTGCAAAAAAACTGCTTTTGCAGTTTGGCGGGAATTAAAAAAATTGTTTAGAAGAATGCTTATGTGAAAAAAATTTCAATTAAAAAATAAATACATATATTTCTTCTAATTGGCTATAGTTTTTTCCGTGTTAATTATTATGGTTTTACACGGGTTATTTTCAATCTACTTTTATTCTTATGGATGAAACTCCATAAAACCAAAGACAATAAAACATTCCTGTCATATACTGACGTGCTCAAACGTTTGAGTTAACCCGGAATAGGTATGTTTACAAATTTGAGATCAAGTAAATAAATTGATTCAAATCATCTACCACGGTTTTCACGAAATAAAAATGAAAATTAAAGGTTATTAATTTTTCAAACCGCTTTTTACAAAGTAATTTCAGTATTACGGGACACGTGTACTACGTATTTGATTAATGGTTGCCAAAATTACCGCGAGCAGTAATATTGATTCAATTTTAATCTTGTATGATTGGGTGCCATGTTGGGTTGGCGAGCTTAACCAAGTTATGGTGCTAAGTTCTAGATCTGAAGAGGGAGCAATCTGTTAAGTACATATGCTCCTTAAAATTAATTAACTTTCCTTGTTCTGTCGTGTATTAGAACAAGTGTAGACTATTATTGTAACAGAGACAGTGATGAATTGTAACTAACAGCACTGCTTAACATAATTTTTGTCTCACGAGTACGAATAGGTGCACCTAATGCATTTTTTTAAATCTTGTTTCCAAATATGTATTCGGAATTTCTCCATCACCCACAGAATTTCGTCGAAGCCATGGACAATACTCCTGGTTTCATGTACCTCAAACAGAAGTTTTCAAAATTATTGATGCAAAAAATAAAAGGAATATTTGTGAATATTTTACATTTATAGTGAAAAGTTTGAGAAACTATTGAATCCAGCGGAGAATGCACCTTGGCAAGCATTCAAAAATATTTCTATGTAAGTCAAAATGTTTGAATATCGTGCAGTTAAGAATGTAGAAAGTATTTTTTTTATTTGAAAATTTATTTTATAACCCTTATGGATTATTACATTCATTTTACAAAAATAATATAAACATGTTTTATTCATACCCTGTTGTTCAAAATAATATTTTTTACATCTTTTAAAATTTTTGTCTGAGTCTTTTGTTTAGTTTTGTCTGGTAGTTTATTGTATAATATCAGTCCCTGGTTTATTAGTCTCGATTGTCCTTGTCTTGTTTTAGAAAGTTGAATAAGATATTTTTCTGATATTCTCGTATTATGTCCATGTTGACTACAATTTTTTAAAAGTTTTAGTTCTTCGTCTACAATAACATTAGTGGCTAATTTATGGATACATTTTAATGATTCTAGTTGAAAGAGTTTAGTTATATTTAATTGCTAAGTTTGTTTAAAAAGTTCTCTAGTTGCAGTTAGATAGGAAGGTCATATACTAACTTTAATATTTTATTTTGTTGTCTTTGTAGTCTGTTTATGTCATTTTGATATCCTGTTCCCCATAGTTGTTGCGTATAACATATTTTAGTTTTTACTTAGGCTTGATACATTAGAATTTTTTCTGTTTTTGGAACACAGTTTTTGGTTTTTACAAAACGGTTCGATAATATCGCCACTTTGCTAATTAAATTTTTGATATTAATTGTCCATGTCAATTGTCTGTCTATTGTTAGTCCTAAGTATTTAACATGTTCAATTTCAGTTAGTCGTTCATTATTTATGTAAGCATCTACTTTATGACATTTTTTCTCGATTCAAAATGGATAATATTGTTTTTTTTTTCATTAAGTGTAAGTAAGTTTGTGTTTGTCCATTAAGTCAACATAGTTAGATCTTTATTGATGTCATTGTTTGTTAATACGTCTGTTTGTTTTTTATAGAATAGTCCATTAAAATCTTTGAAATCATAAATGCCTTTAATTTTGAAACTTTATGTGATGGGAAAAAACCGTTATCATATTTAAATTCAGGATAAAAAATACTATCGGAATCAGTTTTTTTTTCCGAGACAATTTTTTTTGTTAGTGTTTTACTCCCAGTTAGATAAGATCAATAAGACACCTTTTTTCAAAGCCGTGGACGATATAAATCTATTAAAAGAACAAAACATTTTGATTTTATATGAGTATTTAACAGAGATAAACATTTAAGGAAAGGTAATATAGAAGTCCATGCATTTACAGGGTTTATGACCTGTCATTAGCTTGTTTAAGTGTCCGCTTTACATACTGTGTAACATTTACCATTATGTCTATGTTTGAACATCTGTATTCCTTCAAGTCTTCCGTCTGTTGGTATTTGTGAAGTTAAAAAGCCGAAACATTTATTGATGCGAGTGACATTCTGACTGAATTATTTCACCTACATTCTCGGGAAATGGAGGGACTGTAGATGTTCAAGCATAGGCAAAATGGTCAATGTTACAAAGTTTGTAAAGTGCCCACTTAAACCGGCCAATGACAGGTCATACGTTGTAAATACCTAGACTTGTACATTCCCGTCTATATTTTTTTATCCATCTTTGTTGTAAAATATTAAAAATGTGATACAATCGTAATATTGTTGAGTATTTATTTTGTTAATGCAGGAATATACATGTTCATTTGTTTTCTATTCTTTCAGATATTTTTTTTGTTTAAAAAAGAGGAAACCTTTATTTAATCATGTTTGTTTTATTTTCAAGGAAACTTATAAAAAAATAAATATTTTTCTATCTCCAAAAAGATTTTTCATCTCTTTCGAATTATTTATCGATTTGATGAAATAATAATTAATAAGTTTAATATAAAAACATAAAATGTTGGTTATCAACCTCATCTCACATTTAATTAAGCTCAAAATTAATTTTAATGTCGTTTAATCCTTTCATTATGAATATGGTTTGTTGTGAACGTTTCGTTATTACTCTCAACTTTCGTTAAAGTTAATTGAATTTTTAATTGAAAGTTGTTACGTGATAAATATTTTAGATCAAAGAAAATTGTATCAAAGTATGTTACTGTCGTTAATTGAAAAGTGGTGCCTCTCTTTACCCTTTTGATGTGATAACGCTTTAACAGTAATTAATCAAAGTATTATTTATTTTAATCACTGATTATTAATTATTACTATGCCATTTTCTATGAATTAATATCACCCATTCTTTAACACTAATTTCTTATATGAAATTTCAAATTGATAAAATACACAAAAAACAATAGTCGATAAAACATTTTTACCAATAAATTGTTTAAGAGAAATCGTTAAAAATATTGGGCTTCAAACACAGAATATCCAAACTATTTTAAAATGCAGCATCCATAATTTGTTTCTATAATTCTCTTGGTCACCTCATAATGTGATTTATAAAAACATAATTGAAGCTGTTTAGAAAAAAATCCTTCGTTCTTTGTTATTATAGGGTTTTACTCATAAACTCGGCGCAAAGTTACGCCTAAGTATAGTGGTATAATTCGGATGGGAATACTATCATTATAATGGTAGAATAAGGATGTATTCCCATCCGAATTATACCACTATATTTAAGTGTAACTTTATACCAAGTTTATGAGTAAGGCCCTAAGTGTGATATGGGTAAAACACTTCAATGTTATGAAAAGCGCTTGGAGTATTTTAAAGTTGAAAAGTTCGTAACTCGGAGACAAATTGCAGGTACAGTGTATTTATATAATATAATTCACAAAAATGTTGATGCAGTCTTTTGTGTTAAAAATGTGTCACTGTACGTTCCCTGTAGGCGTCTGAGATCACCTGATACCTTTTACCTTCCAATTTTTACAAACAAAATCTTACATTTTAACCTTCTTGAAAGAATGTTAGGCTCTATATCAAAATAGAGAAAAGCTCACATTGGAATTTATCATGATTGAGTAAATAATTATAAAAAAAATATTGCTGTGTGTCTGAAATCAAATGTCTAATCTTTATTTTTGTGTATGTAAATTAATTTTAATTTCTTTTTTTGCTTCTCATATCTTCTTATTTTATTTTTTTTTCTTTAAAAACAATAAGTCTTATCATAACATCAATATTTATTATAACTCAAATTTATTTTATTAAGCTACAAACTTATTTATTTTTATTTTGAATCTTATATTTGGGACATATAAACATATTCTTATATGTGCTCCAATAAAAACAATGTACATATATTTAATTTATAAGTTATTTAACACTTAATCCTTAACCTTCTGTTTCATAATTGTTTTTTTCTTCTTTATAAATGTTTTTTCCTATTTCATAATATTTTTGACTGCCTTATATAAAATATAATTTTGTGACTTCGCTATTTTTCTAAATGAGAAATTTTACCTTTTCTCTGGTATTGTGATCATGTTCAATATAATTTATAAAAGATGGTGGAGTTCTATAATTCAGGATATATATGAAGAATGATACCAATGCTTTCTTGTTGAACTCCCTAATAAAATAAAATTGAAAAAAAAAAAAAAACAATGCCTTTTGATGAATGATTGAAAAGATCGATTAATGAAAAGTATAAGTAGTAAAAATAACCATTTCATTTTGAAAAAATATGGAAATTCTGAAAAAGGATATGGCATGAAGAAAAGTACGCCTTGTAGTGTAGCGGTTGACACGTTCGCCTATCATGCGTGAGGTTTCGGGTTCCATTACTGGAACTGTCGATACAAAATATTGTTTTCAAAGGCTTTTTTCCACTCCAATATTTCCTGTCCCCGGACTGAAAACTGAAGCATAAAACTGACCACTTATATAATAAATGATTAAGTTACACGTAATTTGGTGTACTAATGGAGTGCCTAATGCATCACTGGGTGCGAAGAAAATAACGATGATGTGATTTTGAATTTTCTGTCCTTACTGATTTTGCATAAAAATATATAATTTCAAAATTAAGAAACCAGTCTTGAAGAAGTCGTTAAAGCGATGAAACCGATCACTGATTGTTACAAATTTGTGAATTGAGGTATTACTTGTATTTTATTCATAAAAAAAAAAAAAAACAGCAATGAAGTAATATAATTCAATGAAGTATATCTAACAATTTTATTTAATTATTTTATATGAATACTTCGTCTGGATAGATAAATAATCAATCGATTTAAACGTAAAATTTGCGAAAAACCGTGAAGCATTGAAGTAAAAATTTTTATGTCAATTTTATTCAGGATCGAACCCGGATCGAATTTGTGACGTAGATTTTGAAAGCGCTTATCACTAAACCACAAGGCAGAAAGTATACTTTAATTTTAATCATTTATAAGACAAAGATAATAAAAAAGATTGTGTTCTTTACATACGAGTATGTACATAGATTTCTGCTTGGCCCTACGTAATCGTTGCTTCTAGAATGCCATCGTATGATAATTTTTCAAAGATGGAAATATAACGTAAAGTATTCTGATATTGTTTTACATATATATTTGATATTTTCCACTCCTTGGGTTAAATCTCTACGAGGCGATCTGTTCCTAACCCACTCCGGGCGACTGTGAGTGCATTCATATTGTAGAAGGGTGCTCTGAGGCAATACGTGAATGCCTGAAGTGTTTGTAGTCACCTTGGCTTGCTAAATGTACACAGTAGTACATAGAACCCTGAACACTGCGCATAGTCGTTCTGGGAATTATTTGAGTAGGGCTGTGATCAACACGAACTGGTTAACCGAAAGGGGAAAAAAGCGAGAAGCAAACACAATTTTAAATAATTTAATTTGATTTATTTATTATTATTTTCTTTTTTTATAGGGTTTTGCTAGTATTGTCTTTTTTGGAATAATAATTGTTTTGGTTTTCTTATTTGAGTGCGTCTTATATTCTATAGATAAATAATATTTACATCGTATTTATAATTGAGGGTACATTATGTATGGTATGCCTAATGGCAATTTCTTACTACCTAGCAAAAAAATTCTAAAAAAATTTGTCATGATGTTAAATGTTGAAACATAAAAAAAATGTTGAAAAATACAAATAAAAATAAATTCTTCGAAAAATACTTGTATTCTGAAAAAAAAACCGAAAATAAATCCTGGAAAAATATTCCATTCACTGGTCCAATATCTTATTAGTAAATCCTTACCCCTTAATATTCAACCTGCGTTCTATACAAACGACGATAAAGGGAAAATACTTGTTAACTCCAAATCGAAAATAGATCTTTTAGAAAAAAGCGATGTTTATGAAATTACGTGTGGAGATTGTAACGGTAAATATATCATCCACACTGCGAGAAATGAAAAAAATACAGTTAACGAACACCGCCTTAGACTTTCAAGCAGTATTTTTTCTGAATTTAAAAACCATATTATAGAAACAAACCCGTACTTTCATTTTCATAAAATTAAACTTTTACAATGTTTGATTATGTCCAAATGCTTGCAGACTGGCTGGATTTCCTCCTTTTACATTCTGTCTTAAATAAAGGTAGGTGTTTTAATGAATAACTAAGAAAATATTGATCCAAAAAAAATCAATTCAGACAAAACTTTAATTAATAATAGTATATTCCAAAATTTTTCACCCCTGCTATCAATATTTCCCATAATTGGAAAATCCCACCCTCTCCACCTCACACTGCCTCGCCCTTCCACCCGACCCTATGAGTACCTAAATATTAATCTGTATATTTTTAGTTTAGTTTATATTTACACCTGATGATGGGTAATTATGAATACATGAAACTAGTGGTGTTACATTAAACTCGTACGAGGTAAAAAATTACAAAGTGTTTTTAAAAATAATAAATTGAAAGTGTACATCATCATTACCTTTCCCTTCCTGCAATCAATGTTGCATAAGACACCGCATTGGTACACTAATCGCATTATATTTGTCCCTTTTTGTTACATGGTACAGGGTAAGATAAGCAGTCTTACGGTTCAGGTGCCAGCCCGGGGATTATGAAATATTCAAGTTCAAATTCATTAGTATGAGCTCGCCAGCATAAATATTCATTCATTAGTACTCCTAGTTTTTTTTTACGCATTTCGTGTATTGAAAATTGACAAATTCAATTTGTTTCTATTTTCATTTAATTATTATTTTATGTTTTTTCTGAAACCCCATATATTTTCTTTTTTATGAACCCTAGAGACTTGCACTCACCACCTTAGTGTTCGGAATAAATATTTATTATTTATAAAGCAAAGGGTAATGAGGATTTGAATGAACTTTAACTGTCTAGACTTTTATATTCCTTCTCTACATGTGTGTATTCCATCTTCTATATTTATATTACTTTAATTCTTGGGTGAACTCCCGAGACGGTTAAATCCACTGAATAGATTTAATATATCTGTGGTTAAATCCAATATTATTCTACAAAAGGGAAATATCACTTTTTCTTTAAAAATTGATAAATAAGGGTCTATGAAACACAGTCGAGTAAAAGAAAAGATTTTTATGTTATTATTTTGAATCGGGTTGTGGTCCCGTTGGAGACTCAGGGATCAGATGTCCGAGGTTCGAACCCCACTCTGGCCCAACTTGATTTCCATTTTCTAATAGTGAGTTATTTACAACTCGTTAAAAATGGCCACCAAAATTGAAATTTTTGGGTAAAATATAAGAACGCTAATATTTCCTTGAATTTTTTTTTTTTAAATGTACTTATTAGTAGAGCAAAAAAAATGTTTTTAAGTTTATCATTTTAAATTCCCGCGAAAACGGTTTATTGCATTGGCCACGCCCCTAATCCACCACGATTCGGTTAAATTTGGACCTTTGTTTGTATGTTTGTTCGAAACTTGACGTCATAATTGTCAAGGCCAAATACGTCGCGTTTCCGTTGAGACGTAATTTTTTTCTATATTATTTTTAAAATTATGAATAAAAACGTGTTTCCACAATATCCATTTGAATTTCGAAAATACAGTTAATTTTTCAAAATTTATATCACATAGGTGCGAAGATTTTCACGGTCACTGTTATCAATATGTTTCTTTTTTGGGTGATACCGTGAAAAAATTGTTTTGTTTTTTCTACAAAACACTCAGTTTATCCTGAAGATGGCTCCTGCAATGGTAGCCGAAATGTCGGAACAAATTTAACACACACGGTATCACCCAAAAAAGAAACATATTCAAATCACATATTTCTATCAGTATGCGTAGTATGTAATATTTTTCTATTTGGACATATAATTAGAGATGTTTAATGTTAAAACTCAATAAAAACTCTTGCAATAGATTTACACCTCTATTTTTACTACAGACCATCTAGAATGGATAATAGATCGACACACATTGGTTGAAATTCACAAGACATGTTTTCATTAAAAATTCAGTCTTTTCAGCCACAGTTTCTTTTATTACAGTATTAATAATTTATACAATACTTTTCAAGGATACACTTATTCTGCATTAATTCTCTAATAATGAGATACTGCAATATTCAATTAGTATGCAGAACTAGTTTTTCGAGTTTGTTTAACCTTCTGACCTTGAATTAAACGCTTCCCCCCGTCTACAGTGCCATAAGTCTTAATGTGTCAAACTGAGAATCACGACTTTGCAGATTTTAACATTCGCAATTTCTGACTAAAGACTAAAATAAAACAATGAACTCAGTACAATTATAATGTAATACATATTCAATGACAACTTTTATTTTTTTAATCTATCTTTATTTGTTAATTTTGACACTTCACAAATATTAAAATATTACAATAGAGATAAAGAATATTCTAGAGGAGGGAATTTAGAAGTCTAGGCATCAGTTATTATGTTGGTTGGTTTAAATAGCCACTGTACACACTGTGTAATGTTTACAATTCTACGTATATTTGAACATCTGTATTCCTTCAATTGTTCCATCTGTTGAGGTTCGTAAAGTCAAAGAGTTGAAACCTTTGCAGGTGTGATTCATGTAATTTAATTATTTCACCTGCTTACTAGCCAACACCTGAAAATATTAAAAAAAATGTATGGTATTGTACTTATTTTAGATAATTGTGCAAATAAAATTTGAACATCTAGGTATTTATACCTTAACTAAAAAACAAAATATATATTTACTAAAATAATTATTTTAATACTTCTTATTAGACCAGGTGGGTTTATCCACGATATTTTGAGTTTGTCCAATTTTTTGTGGATACGGACTGGATTCAACTTCCCGGAAAGTTGTCAATATTACCATATTGCAGCAGAGATGAAGAACATTTATTTTCACAAACTTCAACAGATAGAATGTCGAACGAAAATTTTGTCGGCATAGTGGTGTAATGATCAGCGAATTTGCCTACCATGCAAGAGGTCTCGTGTTCGATTCCCGACATAATTGATATGAAATATTATATAAAAGGGTGTTTTTACACTAGATTATTTCATACCCCAGACTGGTACCTGAAGCGTCAGACTGATCACCTTATCTTCATGTAACAAAAATGATCTAGATACGCTGCGATTGGTGTACCAATGCAGTGCCCTATGCACTATTAGGTGCGGAAAGGGATTGATGATGATTGATGATAATTTTGTATTTTAACTCAACGCAGGGCTCTTGGCCTTTTAGAGTTAGGGATACGTTATTATTATTATTATTATTATGGATAACTTATATAGCGCCATTTTCGTAATAAAATACCTCAAGGGCGCCATTTTTTTTGTAATAAGTATCCTTGAATGAATAAATAAATAAATAACTTTTGGTTTTTCATTTATTTTTGTAAATATGTCGTACTGAAAAAAAATATATATTGCAAATCCCTAACGGTACAAAATTGAACAGTTATTTCTTTAACGAAGTTTAAAAAACAACAAGATAAAAATAAATATAACATTATTTAGCTTTAAATAACCTTCAAAAACTATACTAAATATATGTTCAGGGATTAAAGGGTTAAATAAGCCTTGACAAGGAGCAAGTCATGTTCCGAAACCGGTTAGAATAATAAATTTATATAAGTGGTTTTACACAAACTAAATGGGTAGGACAATTTGCCTCATACGTTGTTTTTTCTGTACATGTACAAAAATTTCCACCACCCTTTGCTAAAAGAGTTCGTTAGTGTTGGAAAAATGACATTTTATGCAGCGCTTGTTTTATATTTAATAAATCATATATATCTCTTTATTCCGAAATGTTTTAATAAACGAATTTCACGCTTTTAAAATATGTAAAAATTCTTTTGAGCGGAAAATATATCTATATCTATATTTCACAGGTGGGAGTTTTCTGCTCGATTTGAGGCTGACATATTAAATTATTATTTGAGAGAAGATATTTTTTTCCGATATTTTGGAAATTGATATTTCTTTGACACGGGTATCTCTAAAAATATTGCAATACTGTTTTTAATTGAAATTTTACATTGTTTTAACATATTGCAACATAGACGGATAACATTTGAAAGAAGAAAGGTTTATGTAATTATAATATGGCAGTTTACACAATTTTTAAAATCGGTGTTTTACTTCCACCCACCCGGGAATCGAACCCTGAGCCCTTAAGAATGGTAGGCTAACACGCCAACCACTTTGCAATGAGGCGGACTTATTACCACTTGAATTCTTTATTCAGGATTTTTACCTGTGAGTTGCCATCGAGTTATTCTTAAATGTGTATTATCCTAAAAAATAAATCGGTAGATTCATTATCAACCCAAGTGTCGTGGACGAGAAAAGAGGGGGAGAGGGGGCAGCATTGCCAACCATTAATTCACTATTTCCCCCAAGATCGTAAGTATGGGGGGAGGGATGGCCAGCGATGCCGACCTTAACATTCATCATTCCTTATAAACTGTAAGCGTACGGGTGGAAGAGTGTAGCTGCAATTGTGTCAAAAAATTTGACAATTGCTTAAAATTTCATAGTTAAAACTATTTAAACAGTGAAATTTTATTCTATGAGGGAATATTAAAAAAGTGATAGAATTTCAATCCAATTTGGTAGATCGGTATATTGCTCCCAAAATCGTATATCTACCGAAATATCTATAGGGGTGGTAGCACTGCCCAGGGTTCTGGTTCTATTTCATACACAGAACTGTATCCTTCATCCGCCTGGACACAGAAACCCTTTTTGATGCAATAAGTTTATTTTTTCCGTTAGAAACTGGACAAATTATAGAAACGTCTGAACATCATTATTTTTCAATGAAACCCCTAAGCTTAATAGGTATTATATTTATAATTCCTTTTCTCCACCCGTTGTAGATACTTCCTTTCCTTGTTGTCATAAAATTTAAATGAAGAGAACTTATTCGCACAATTTGTATTTTCTTTGATTAAGTTACTTTCAGTGCTGCGGGATAGCATTTATTTATTATATTTAGTAACGTGTTATAATTTTAGTTACCCTCTAAGTCTAGAGACTCTTTGTTGAGACACATTTTTTAAAAACAGTTTTTTTTACACATAAACATATACAATCAATTTGACATTTTAAATTTAATATACCCAATGTACTACGGAGGTGTTTATTCAGCCTTTTTTTATTTGAAGATCTTCCGTGTTAATAATGGCTTCCGGGAGATTATTGAACAATCTTGAAATAACGCAATTTGATGTTCGTTTTCCGAAGTAATTCCTAAATCGGAGAACGACTAGAGGACCCTTAGTTTTTTAATCTAGTGCTGTGGGGTATGAGAAACTCTTTTTTTAGATTTTGGGTTAACAAAATGATCTACGATCAATGCGAAGTCACAAAGTTTTTGTAGCGGTAGGACAGAATTCAACATGTACAACTATGGGTGAAAGGTATTGCTTTCCGCCAATTTATCGTAAACAAAAGATTAAATTAAAATTAAAATTATGTTACTTATCTAATTATTTAACAGTAAACTCATTTTTCACAGTAATTGGAAATCAAAACAAATAATATCTTTGATTTAAGTATGATCCTCTGTCACTCATAACATTTTAATCCTGAAGTCGCTTCCTTGTCATTCCCTCGTCATTTTTAACGACGTCTGTTCTTTAATATGTTGTCAATAATATAAATATGTCAATAAAATTTTGAATTTTTCCAAATGTTTGTAGACATAGACCGAAGTTCACTACCTAGGGAGTTATCAAGATTTAAGTGTGGGAATTTTGTTATATTTTTAATTTCGGTGCTGCTGAACAGCGTTTATTAATTACGTACATATATTTAAAGTTACATGTTGTGGGGTATGAGAGAGTCGTTGTGGTGTGTGCCCACAGTACCCAATGGACCTATTTAGGGGCATGCAACACGTCACTCGTCCTTCTTTGCCTCCGCCAGCATTCAAATCTACTTCATATAATTCTTTGTTCAATTTGTGAAATCACCGCATTTTTGTGCATGCAATATAGCTAATTTAGGTATTTGTAAGTAAGTTCAAATCTATTATTTACTTATTCCTTGAAGTAAATTCAATTTAATCATATTTTTCCATGAACTACAAATCACTACGAACTGGTAAAGTATACATGTACCATAGAATTAAGAATAGTCCAGAAACCGCATACGCACATCAAACAGAAGGCGACTTAACTACTCATAAATGAGTAGGTTTACGTTTTGACCCATTAGTTTCTTTGTAGACGTCGCTCAGTACGCAACTCCTGATTTGAATTCAACTATGCCGTGTTGTGTCCTTGAAGAGTGTAGAAATACTGCTAGGATTTCAAAGAAACAGGATAGGATCACATTTCACGTGTACTTAGCAAATGAATGTGTTTGTCACAAATGTATTACTTAAAAATTGAATTATTTTTCCATCTGTCAGATTATCGAAGAAATATAATGGAAATTTCGTTAGTGTTGCCAGAGTAGTAAAAATTTTTACCCTACTTTGCTCATATAATAAGAGAAATAATGAAAATTGAACCTCGGATTAAACAACGCCGTGGGGGACATTTGGCCGACATTATCTTTAAAACATAAAATATTATTTAATATGATATGAAAATATCTATTTTATGTAAAATAAAATTTGTTTTATATTTTAAGTTCAAATTTCATTAATTAAATGACCCTTTACTTATCTACTCTGTTGTGTCAAATGCACAAACAATTTTTAGAAAAATTAACAAATTGTTTTTTTTTAACCTTACATTTGTGTTATGGTTATATTCTTCGCGATCTGTCAATATTACTCGGTGACTTCAAGTATGCGCGCGGCAAAAGTGTGTCTAAGTAAGGGAATTATTGAACACAGTCCGATGTATTCAAATATGATTCTACGCTCCTTCTGGACTATTCTTAATTCTATGACATGTACTCTACAAACTCAAGTCGGGGTTACCAGTTTGTAGAGGAGTTTATATTATACCCTAGTGTTGCATGCCTTTATATAGGTCCATTGGGCACTGCGAGCATAGACAACAACACGTTCTCGTCTCTCACTTTCTGATCTCCACAATGTTATAATTTCAGTTATCCACAGGTCTAGAGACTTTTCACTGGGACGCTATTTTTTTTCACATTTTTTTTTTACACAGATACATTTGGGTAGGTAGGGAGAAATTGCCTTAATGCAATATGCCCGCCCTTATATGTATATTTATTGTATATGTATATAAAGTGTCAAATAAATAAATAAATAAAATTTTATAATAATATAATACATTTAAAAAATAACATTCCCTATGTTATACTAAGTAGGTAATTTTTCAGTCCTTTTTTTCAACATTATTTTGAGTACGTTCAAATGTTTGTAGGCTTAAAGGCTGGATTTTCAATTGCTTTTATTTTCTTTGAAAATCCGCCAGTTTTGGGGAGATAATTGAATTTATTTACAGGCCACCTGAAACATTTCAGGCGTTGCCTAGAATAGGCGAAATAATTTAGTCAGATGAATCTCATCAGCATCAATGTAGGAATTAGCTCTTCAAGTTAAAAATACCAAGAGCTGAAAGGATCGAATAAATATGGATGTTATAACAAAATTGTGAATGTTACGCTTTGTGCAAAGTGCCTACTCATTGACTGAGTTATGTGGCAACTTTACAAACGGTGTTACTTTCACCATTCTGCCCATGTTGCGACATCTATATTTTTTCGATCTGGTAGTTTTTGTAATATTTAAAACCTGAAAATTTTATTTGTGCTGGTGACATTTATGTGACTCAATTATTTCACCTGCATACTAAGAAACGCCTGAAAATTTATTATTATTTAAAAAAAAGTAATAAAAGAGTGTTTTTATACTTTAAAAAAATTTACGTATGCGTACTGCGATACATTTCATCACAAGTAGAAATATGATAAAAGATTTTAAAAACAGTGGTTTTTCGTACGTTTTACCTTTACTTATAAATTGTTTCACCAAATCGTGATGGAGGCTTTGTATGAAACAGCTTTTCCGGTTTTCCCAAAACCGGCGTTCCAATTCGGTTGTCTCCAGAGAGTTAGCTTGTAATGAGATTTTACAGGGATAAATTGAAGACCTTGTTTTAAAAACCTCTAATGTTACAAACCAACAATTTTTTAAACCAAGTGTTAAAACCACGGTTTTACACTTGTTTTTATATCTTTTAATGAAATACTTAAACTGCAATATATAGAACTTTAATTTATATTTTGTAAATATTAAATGTACCTTTATTAAAATCCGAAATAAAATGCGAGTGAGATATTTGTTGTTTTTAGACAATATAAGGACCTTAATTGTTTTTAGTGCTAACTAAACAAAACTTAACAAAAAATAATATGAACAGTTCAAATAAAAGTAGTGGTTTTACAAAAACTTGTTTAGTAGTTAAACTCTCCATGTTTTGATTTGTTTAAATATTCATTGAAAACTGCAAAATACCTATATAAAAGAATATCCAGAACTCATTTGAATTATCAAATAGGATTTTTTTTTCATATTTGAAGTATATTTTTGTTCATTTATACAAATCGATGTGAACAATGAGGAAGTTCGGTGGTTTTGTATTTTTTTTGTTAATAGACTACTTACAAAGCCTCATGTTTTTTTTTAGTGTCGCAGTATGTGCGCTGATTTTTAAAAAAGTTTTATATTTTGATATTATTCCGCCCGTAGCGTAAGTTCCCTTCCCCTTCTTCTCGGTGACTTCTGCTGATTGTTCAGTTGACTCACCGTATGCCGAAAATCTATCACAACTCTTTTATGAATTAGTGGCGTCGTTCAAAGTAGTTTGTTTTTATAAAAATGTTTTTCATAATTTTTTTGTAAATTATGAATTTCAAGAAACTTTTGCGTTCAGTTGAATGCTTTAATTTTTACCGAGCGTAAGAATACATTTTTTATATTCAATTTTACGTTCACTGAACTTCCTCATTGCTGTTTTCAAGCAAATTGATGTGAACGAAAAATCACCGTATTTTTATTAGTGAATTTGAGGAACCTATGATTTTTTAAGAAGGAATTAAAAAAAAAGTTGTATGGACGCATTACCAGAAAATAATTTTGTTTTTGAAAATTGACGGTTTTGAAAACTAGCTCTTCAATTATAACAGAATGAATTTTTATCATGGGTACTAAACAAAATAAAACATTGGAAACCTTTAACTTTATACAAAGATATCATAGATACTAAATGTTAATAAATATTTATTTATAACCACTCACCGACTTTTCTATGTTTACGGGTTGTAAGACGTACCTTTTTCTTAGGACAAACAACTTTATCAGGACACCGATTAAACCAACATGCAAAACCCACTATACACCTTAACCATAGTTGTTGCACAAAAATATAAAACCAACACGACATGCAGTTTAATAAGCACATGTGGTTATATCCAAATATTTAATAAAATTTAGTAATATGTTTGACCTTTATATGTTAATGCTTTAAATATTAATAATATACTAGAATTTATTTGTGTTTTTTTTAAAAATATGATTATTTTTGATAATGCCAACCTAAGAGTGAACTTTATTCGCTTATCATTATTGAAATGGTTTAATTGTACTTTTTCTTATAGTTTTCTCCAGTGACCGGGTTTTAGCGTGACCGACATCCTTAGACTCGTAGGAGATGAAAAAAATGCGGTAAAAACATGTGCGGTAATAAAGTACCCTTTTTTTCCCCTAACATTTTGCTGTCTCAAAAAACGTAATTTAAAATTAATTGAAAAGAGTAAATCCTCTATTGTAAAGATACGGTGAGAGTTAGTTTTAAAATCCTTAACAAACTTAATTATTCCCCGAAATTCAAATTCTTTTAAATTAGCCAATTAGTATTCTAAAATCATAAAAGAAAATGAATTTTTATAAACGTTTGTGGTTTTCTCTTTGCCTTTGGATCAGTAATTCTTTTAATCCGAACTTAATAATTCACAATTTGTCTTTTTCAATTTAAATGTATAAAATATAACAGTACAAAATCTATAAATTCTTTCAGGATTTAGTTGTTTCACGTTTTTGTGATGTGAAACACATTTCAGCATTTTCTAGAACATTTTGTGGAGTGTGGTTGTAAAAAATTGCGAATTTCGCGGAAGATGCGTGTGTGACAAAAGAAGTTGTAGCTTAAATGGCGCCTATAAAAAACTCTTAAATATCGCCTTTAGGTGACAATTTTCTACATTAAAAGCGCTCAACTGTACTCCTTACAAGTGTTGAAATGAAGAAAATATTCTAGAGTAGAGAATCGTGTTTTACTTTATAGACACACATATTTCGTTCAATATCAATTTATTTTATATTTATTACCAAATTACTTTTTAATGGATGATACTAAAGTACTCATTACAAGCTAAATGTATAAATTCAAACCAAATAATATTTATTGAACATGAGACATAGTCATGTAACTTTGTGTTATTAAGTTGACAAAACGTGGTTATTTTTCAGCTATACTAATTTGTGAGATGTAATTATCACTAAATAAGGTAAATTCTAATGAAAAAAACGAACTTAAATTCAATCTCCTATTCTATGTATGAATAATAAAAAAATATTTATTTACATGTTAAGGGGTATCGAAACGTATTGTTTCTGTACTCGTTTAATCAGTACTAATATTATGAAAACAATATCCGCACTAATATTATGAATGCGAAAGTGTGATTGTTTGTTTGTTTGTATTTCCTTCTCGTCTCAACGGAGCGACCGATTGACATCTTTTTTTGCATCGGTATAGCCTGAGAGGTGAGTAAAGTAAAGTCGGATACTTTTTTTTAATCCTGAATTACAATGAAAGTACAATGAAAAAATACATATATCAATGAGCATATTATTCAAAAATCGGTAGGCTGTAATGTGGGATCTCAAAAAGAATCAATTTGAAATTAATTATTGAAATTTCTGTAATTTACTTGCTCATCTATGGTTAGTTTGGTTTACTTTTTGTTTTGGTTTTATAGTAGGATTTTGGATTTGTGAACAGAATAACGATGCGACGTCGCCATCGACTAACGGAGCGTCGTATTTTTTCATGGCGATAGTCGACTAGAAATCGATACATGCTACTTTCTGTCCCGAAAAAATATATCATTCAAATTAATTTATTGCCTTACTCATTTCACCGTTATACCACGTGAGCGAAGCCGCGGGTAATAGCTAGTAAATTATAAGTCTTGTTTACAAGCTGCAAGACCGAATCCATTACAAACATAAACATGCTGATTTCCCTCTTGGTTTGACCTATTCAACTATACAAACTCGTGTGAACATATAGAGGGAGCCAGAGGAAACATAATATTTAAACATTAGGGTTCGACGAACCCGAGTACACAATAATTACGTGCATTTTGATTGTTTTACAAATTTCAGCAGCATCGTAGTACTTCCCTGCCTTTATAAATATGTGTGTATATACAAGGTGCGCAAAAGTTGGCACCCGATGTTCTTTGACTGTAATTTTTTTTTTGAATTAAAATTTTTGATTCTGCCTTTGGATTGTGTTTATTTGATATCTTAATTTGTTTTCTATTAAGCCAAGAAAATGATATCGGCCAAGGGGCCGCCGCCAGAATTGATGACCATACGGGCCCGATTTATGGCATTTTCCTTCACTCTTTCTCTTTGAGGGCTTCAAGAGTCTAAAACTTGTTAACATAGACTCTTGGTTTCAAGAAACCTTTCAAAAAAGTCAGGAACGGTTAAATCGGGTGATCTTGCCGGCCAGTGCAAATCACTAAAACGAGAGATTAAGCGACCTGGAAATACCGCCTTCAGAATATTGGTTGTGGTTCATGCACTATGCGCCGTTGATCCATTCTGTTGAAACGACATGTTCTTCAATCCTAAAATTCTCTGTAAAGACCGTCGATTGATGCCCAGTTACGTGGTACGTCGTCTGGTCGATACTCCGGGATCCTCTGCGACATCTTCAGCTACAGTCGGGATATTCTCAGTAGAACGGTTACTCCGGGGCCGGCCAGACTATCTCATGTTATCTCATACACTTAAAAGCGAGCGGCTAAACGCCGTAGTGCTTATCCAGTTGGTAGGTGTCGTACGACCGAGAAATCTGCGCCTAAATTCACGCTGAGCCAACACCACCGACGAATTGTTCCGCAAAAAAATCGAAACAATTTTTCCGCGTTCTTAGAGAAGTATAGCGATCCATGTCTTGTTGATGTGTATTTTGTATCTGTTTATTTTACAAACATCAAAGCATAACTAACATTTGCCGCCATTTGCAAAAGTTATGGCATCTTCCGATAGGGTGATGACTTTTGCGCCACCTTATATACAGCCTGTAACTGGGAGCACGGATCATCGGTAGCAGAGCGGTAGGGAACCTCAATACCTATCGATTTAACCCCCGTGTATGTTCAGCGATATTCAGTCGTTTAAAAGTTATTCAGATTTTCAATAATTTTTAGTAAAATGCGATTTAAGGCTGGATGTCCCAAGTATAGCCAAACTGTTAAGACTACGATAGTTTTTTTTACAAGTAGCTCAATAGTTGGCCTTTTATCTTATAACACAGTTTTGAGTCGTTATTTGATTTAATCCCAAATAAAAAATAATCTTTTCCAAAAAATATGCAAACTTAATTTTTCAACCAACTTTTAAGGGCTATATATTTTTTTTTAATATCCAGCCTGAAACCGGGTGCTAATAAGATGCATGCTGTTGATAGCTAATACTAACGTGCTATAAATATATTTAAAAAAATGTTTGATCTTATTGCAAATATAGTTCAAAAAAAGGATAAAGGGGGAAAATTATATTCAGTACTCGTTGTAGTTAGCTACTAACAGCATATGTTCTATCAGCACGTTGATTTGACAACTACAATAGTGAAGGTGGGTAGTGTTTTGTTAAATTTTGATTTGTTACATCTCTTGATTTTCCTCGTTTTCTGAATGCCATCAACATATTTTAAATCGTTCTTTTAACGTTGATTTATTCAACATATCAAAACTACTGTATCATTTAATCATAAATTTGGTTGATTATGATTATAATAGTCTTCCGTACAGCTAGGTTTACCATACCTATCGTAAATGTTCGCAATCCGCTTTATTTTCGTAAAAAAATATTTTGAATATAACTAAAGTTTCGCTAGGGGTCTTATTGCCTCTTTTTCGAACGGTTCATTGCAAATGAACGTTCAAGCTAAAATTAATGGACATACGTTTTTTAAATGTTTATTACCCTGAACGTATTACCCTCAATGTACTCCAGTCTATATAGTACATTTGTATGTCGCCATCTATCCGAGTTTCCCAATACAAAAATATCATGTTTTTTTTCTTTTACATTTTTAAACTAAAAGGTCTGTGAAATACTTCCGAGTAAAAAAATAATTATTTGTGCTTAATAATAGCATTAAAAATATATTAAAATTTATAATTTAAAAAAATAAGTTAAAAATAATAGAATTCTACCTCACAGTATACCGCCAACACATGTTTTCAATAACTTTGTCCTACTCTGTTTCATTGAAATAAATTATCCTTACACTGTATATTAGTTTAGAGTGAGTTTTTAGAAACCATATCTCAATTATCATTTCAATTATGTTTTTGTATTTTTTTCTATTGATTTCTATTATACTATTTTTTTGTTTATTAGACTATGTATTCTTCTAAATTTGTATTATTTGTATAATTTGTATTTTAATATTTATATCCGAGTTTTTTTTACATTGTCTTCGGAATTTTATTATTTATTATTTATACATTGTTTTTCTGGATTATTATACTATTGCATCACATGTCATTAAAATTCAATTTAATTAATTTTACCATGTATTTTTTACTGTTAATTTTTATGGCTTAACACGGGCACAGCTTAAAAAACCTTAATAAGTTCATTAATATTTAAACGAGTGTCATTTTAAATGAATAAACAAATAAATATTTACCAGTCTAAAGATTCCCATTAGAGGGCAAAAACGCTAATGGGTCAAATAAATTAGTGGAAATTGACCAATTATTTTTAATTTGTAACTTATATTTAAATGTTTATTATTTTATCAACACAACTAATTATGTGACATCTCAACTATATAAAAGTTTATTTTATTTATTATAATCATTAGATATTTTTGGTTTGTCATTTATCTAAGTATTTTTGTGCTCATGGACGTATAGCGAACGATGATTAATCATTTATCATGGAAAGGCGTCTTTCCGGTGTCTTATTTCAGATGTCGGCGTTTTTAAGAGGAGGCCATTTTGTCAAAAAGCGGCTTCCCGTTCTCTCGGAAATCTTATTTCTACAACCGAACAAAGAAAAAAAAAACACAATGAAGATTGATCAACGCTAAAGGCAAAGGAAGTTTCCTTTTTGCTCCGTGTCATTCAGACAGGACACCACATCCCCATTATTATACTTTCAAATTACCATCGATTTCAACCCCCTTACATAGAAACCTACGTTTTTAGTCTGTAAAAATATGAAAAAAGGTATTTATATTTTTAAGGCAACGCCAACAAATATATGAAGTATCCTATGAAATACAACGATGCCTTATCAACAAAAAGTTAGATTTTAAAAGGAAAAACACAGAGTACTTTACACAGTTACCTTAATGAATTTTAATTTATACCATATTAAAATTCATTACTTATCATTATTACTTTATCTTCACTTAGTACTAAAGAGGGCATTCATTGAATTGGTACAGCGTATCTCAGCTATTTGCTTCATAATTTTTTTGTTTATTTAATTATTTTTTTAATAAATTTATTGCATAAATACAAACATATTTAAAACCAGGGAATTAATATAAAAGTAGTGAATGACAAAATGAATACGGATCGTCCTCTGGTTAGGATAGGCTCCATCTAACATGGCTCAGCCTGTTCTATGATGAAGATTTTTCATATTTTGTAGTTCTATACTAATATAACAAAAATAAAAAAAAACTCAAACTACTTAATTATAAATGCATAGCTTATCAAATGCAAGAACTAAATAATCATTTTTTTTATAAATATTAAGTATATATATGCTAAAAATAATGAGGTTACTTATACATAAATAATTAAGTAAAATATATATTAAAAAATAATTATACAGTAATGCAATACATAAGAATATAAATAATATTTGTATCAATTATGCGTGTATGATTCATATCATAATGCAGTCCTTTCACACTTATAGATTACGCAAACAGGGTATAGTCTAAGCTTATAACCGAATTGCACAGTTTAAACCCGCGCTGTGCCGGCGGGTGCCCTGCAAGACATCGGACCCTCCCTTACATAAAGTAATCGTTTCCTAATCTATATATATATTTTTTTTTAATCTTTCGCTACACTATTTATATGTGCAACTGCACTAACTAACTAGTTTTATTTTAAAATTTGATGAACATTTTGAGTCCTTTATATTTGGCATTAAATCAATCAATATTTTTGGAGCGTTTACATTATATTGCTTTTTACCGATGGCGGTTAATACAAGTGGGACATTATAGTTCAATTGTGTTGCTTTGCGATTGTTTATATTTTGTCGAGTTCGTTTGACCTCACTTAATTTACCATAAAATTTAAGCAGTAGGAACCTCACAAAAAACTGTCTTACATCCAATATCTTAAGATGATTCTAAACAAAAATATGAAACTAATTATTCATAGATGCATTTATAATTTTTTTATTAAAAATGCTATTTTTAAGTTTATTTTCAATGTAAAAATTCCATAGAAAATAAACGTAAAAATGGCCCCTTTCACCAAAAAATTATAAAAGTTCCATCTATGAATATTTAGTTTCATATTTTCGTTTAGAATAACCTTAAACTCAGTGAATTGGTCTTCTTTTGGGTTTTTAAGGATGATCTTTATGATCAATTTTTGTGCTATTTTCACAGGTTCAAGGATTAGCACAAGCTGATTGGTTTAACCCTTCCGACTATCCTGTTCAGATTCTGAAAATACAGTGGAACTCCCTTTATTCGAACTCCAGTCATCCTGATTGCCAAATATCTGGATCGTTATCAGGAAATCAAAAATAAATGAGATGATAATAACAAATAATAGACGAGGCTGGCGCGTTTCTTCGTCAAAGCATTTAACTTTGCTGGACATGTTTAAGTAAGTGTTTAATGTGATTCCAGTTGGCTGTATTGTTTCAACAGCAATAAAAAAGTGATCTTACAGTAAATTTTGTGTTTTTTTTCATTTTTTTATTTGTCGTTACAATCGTTCAATTTTATTGTTAATCCTATTATCAGGATTTCAGCGTATCCGGATAACGTCTGACATTTATTAATTCGGATAGTTAGAGTTTTATTGTAATACTTAACATTAACATATTACAACAGAGATGAAGAACATTTTAGAGAAGGTAATAAAGAAGTCTTGTCTAGTCATTGGCTGGTTTAAGTTGCCACTTTACACACTGTGTAACATTTACCATTCTGCCCATATTTGAACATCTATATTCCTTAAATTCTTTCATCTTTTGATGTTTGTGAAGTTAAAGAGCTGAAACCTTTATTTATGCGGGTGAGATTCATCTAATTGAATTATTTCACCTACCTACTAGGCAACGCCTGATATGTATTTTTTTTCAATTTCTATACTTCTTCATGGACTAGGTGGATTTATCAAAAATATTCTGAGTTTGTCCAAATTTTTGAAGATAAGGACTGGATAAAACTCCCTGGGGAGCTGTTAACATTAACATATTACAACAGAGATGAAGAACATTTTAGAGAAGGTAATATAGGAATTTAGGCATCTACAGGGCTTATGACCTGTCATTGGCTGGTTTAACCAATGTTTAACGTCATGCATGCACGCAAGGTAGTTTTATGCGCACCACGAGGCAGATAATATATAACTACCGATTATAATGATTACGATTTATAATTGTATACATATTGTTGTTGTTTATTTTTAAAATAATAACTTTATTTGTACTTACCTGTATTATTTTTGTAAATGCCCTTTGAGCGTATTGTAAAATTAAATAAAATAAAATAAATAAATCAATAATTAAGGTAAACATTTTTTTTCTTACTCAATCACTGTTTTTATTGAAAATCTCACGTATCCAGGTCAATATAATTCACGAAGAAGGAAAATCAATATATTTTTGCCAAATAGGGGATTGGTGGTTTATTTGTCATAAAAAAAAGCATTTTCGACTGTGAATAATCAAGCCATAATATCCCTGAAATCTGTGGACCGAAATACCGAAATTGTTCCAGAATTCAAGGGAATAATACGTTGGTATAAATATACTACGTAATATATTGAGGAGATACGTCTACTTTGCCACAAAAACTAAACATAGTATTTATTTATCAATTTTAATGCTGAAAAAATATGTTTTTTTTTAAAATTTATAAAATACTTAAATGAAAGATCTATTGTCTGTTAGTCGTTCATAAAAATATAAAACGAGTTGTTGCGTAGTAGGATTCAAATCGTGTACCTACGGTCCTAGTCGACGACGCTTCTACTGGAGCATAACCTATCATTGAGTGGTTTTCTGACTAAATAAATTTTGTTTGAAACACTCTTCTCTTACTAAGCAACCAGTTTGTTTTATCAGCAAAGATTGTTACTTATGTTTAAAGTTGACATGTTTAATTATACTTGGTTTTGTAACTTGTAAAGAAGTAATTCTCCATTATTGTTATTATCATTGTTCTGTAAATCTCTGAATGTAGTACGAATTTTTATGTGAAATCCAAGGAAATAATGTTTGAGTTATTATCAAATTTCTACCTCAATAAAGTGTCATTACTCTGTCAAATTCTATTGGTGTTTATTTTGAATTCTACGAAAAATAAGCAAACATACTAAATTATTCAGTTGAATTCCAAATACATCTAGTCTGCCTTCCAAAAGCATCCGCTTAAATAAAAGAAAAGAACGATTTTTTAAGTGTTCAAAGATAAACTAAAGAAAGATAAAAAATATAACTTATTTATATTACAGAATTCAATAAACGTTTGATAATTTATTAAAAAGCGTTATTTAGAAAAATATAATGTTAGCACTTTTTAGCAACGTGGTTATAAAATCAGCAAAAAGTAATAAGGTACGATGCATAACATAAATAAGGAACCGGTTTTACTGTGTTTAAATATATCTTTCTATTTATTTATTTATTTATTTGACACTTAATATATATATATATATATATATACAATAAATATACATATAAGGGCGGGCATTTTGCTTTAAGGCAATTTCTTCCTACCTACCCAAACCGTTCATTTTGAGAAAATTATAAATATATGGACATATTGAATCTTACAATTTTATACAAAAATTAAAAACAAAGATTAACAAAATAAAAAAAAAAAAAAAATATATAACACTTTACTATGAAGAGAGGAGAGGGGATGGGAAGGGAATAAAAAGGATAAAGGAACAATTTAAATATTTAGATAGTGACATTTCAATCTTGACTTAAATGTAAATAAAGAAGGGGCGTCCCTAACATTAGTGGGTAGATTATTCCACAATCGAGCGGCTACTACTATGAAAGAGGAGGCAGAAAATGAGGCAGAGCTATGACACGGTATTAAAAGGGTTCTCTCGTTACTAGAACGAAGAGATAGTCCGTGTTGTGAAAGAGGTTGGTTGAGCTCTCTCAGATAAACAGGCGAAGTGGGATTATTTAAAATGTTGTGAAGAAGTGATAGAATGTGAATGTTTCTTCTATGCCTGCTACTGAGACAGTGTAGTTGCGTGCGATATTCGGTTATGTGGTCAAATTTGCGAAGATCAAAGATATAATGAATACAAATATTTTGCGATCGTTTTAACTTATCATTACGCAAATTAAAAAACAAACATCTTATTCCTCTTGGTCTAGGTCATATGACCTGTTTGTGACGGTGGGCTGTTCTGGGGTAGTGAATTCCAGCTGTCCTGTCCTATCTGTAGGCGGCCTGTCTGGTATTCTCCCACTGCTAGGGTTTTAAGTCTTAGCGATTTTTGTCTCGTAACTTTCATGCGACCCACAGGTTTCTCCAAAAGCGCCTTTTCACCTCACTATGACTTCAACACCACAGACAGACCTTATCGTCGCATTTTTGATCTGATTTTTAAGAGTTTCATCTGCGAGTTCTAATTTCCGCCACTCTGAGAAGGCTTTTGTCGTGTTGATATTGCCTCTCACTTTCATCCTGTGTATCATGATGAGGTGAACGTATATTTTATATATCCTGACCTTACCTCTGAGAATCGAAATTCAATAAAGCTTATTATTTTCAGATACATACTTCGTTTTTCAACCACTATACCGCGAAATGTAAATGATGCACCATTGCTATGTGTTTTCAAAAATAATCCAAAATTCCACCACCTTCCATAGACGTTTTGTCAACCATTTTTCAATCATCTCTACCTCCATCTTTTTTCTCTCTAACGCTTTTCTGTCGTTCGTTTACTGCTCTCCCTATAACTCTTTTTTCGCACCTACTCGTTTGTCACACTTCCACTCCCTATAGTCGTGAAATTTATTTTAAAACAGCTCATCGATTATGGTATTTATTATGTTTTTACGACTTGGTTAATGGTCTGAGCGTTTGCCTATCATGCAAGAGGTCTCGGGTTTGATTCCCGACATGGTTGACATGTTTTTAAAAAATATGCATATTACGTTTATTTCTAAATTCTCAAGTTATTTACATTAGTTAGGACGTAGAGTTAGGACAAATAGAGTACTATTACAACAAAACATTATTGATAATATATATACATAATATCATACACCTAGAACTCATACCATATTGATGGAGTATTTTTTTGTGTTTTTACACTGCAATATTTCATAGTCCCTGGATTGGCACCTGAAGCGTAAGAATAATCATCTTACATTCATGGCATTACATTATTACTACAAACGTTGAAACTGATATACCAATGCAGTGTCTTATTCACTATCTGGTGCAAAAAGGGGAATGATGATGATGATTATATTATTATACATATTTATTTATAGTACTTGTTTTATTTGTCAACCGTAAATGTATAAAATAAAAAATATTTTAAAATACATGTTTTTTACCGTTACCGTTTTTTATGTTCTGAGGTACAAACATTGATTTATAATAAAATATATGGGTACTTAGCATAAAGATAATTTCGGATATTCTGCTGGTGTAAATATATTGGAAAACGAAGAAATATTAAAATGGATTCTGCCACCTGGTTGAAGCAATATTGGTTAAGATGTCAACTAGTCGTGATACTGTCGGAAAATTTGAATAGGTACGCCTAGGATTTACACGGGTGTTCCTTAGTACAGGTTGTTTCAAGGCTCGGTATTTTCCCCTATTTATTATTTCTGCAAGTTCCGTGTAATATAGTTTGCTTTAGTGCTTGGTGGCGACGAACTGGCGGCATAATAAAGATCTTTGATTATGTTTTGGTTCAATCGCTAAAACTGTTTATTATTTACCCACTCCCTGATTCATCACTGTAAATTTAAATATTTAGAAGTTTTTTCTAACGAAATTTTAAAATTATTGTATCTCCTTTTTATTTTATCAACATTCGGAGCATTTACCAAATTTCCGTCGCTTTTTTCTGTCTGAACAAACGCTTTAAAAGTTTAAGGTACTGTTTTAATGTTTACAGCTTCACATGCTGTGTGCTCCGTTATTTAAAGACCATCAATTGTAATCATTATAATGGAAAACTTTTTTTTTATATAAAAGAAGTATTTGCGTTCTTATGATTTACCCAAATATTTGATTTTGAGGGCCATTTTCAACGAGTTGTAAAAAACTCACTATTAGAAAATGGGAATCAAGTTGGGGTAGAGTAGGATTCGAACCACGGACCGTTGGTCCGTGAGTCCGAGACACTAGCCACAGAACCACAACCCGATTATAAAGCACCATTTTCTCAAGCGCACTTTACAAAAGTGATTCTATGCAATATTTGTTTTAATTAGATTTCTTCCTATATCTACTATCATACCTACTAAAAAAAAGAACATGATTATTTTTTGTTAGCATCCCTACTGATAATATTCACTACTTGCGCCTGCTACTTATGTGCTAGATTTTATTTATTTATTTACACTCTTTATCGAAATAAAATTCCATGTTCACTTTGCCCAGCTAACAAGGGTACATACCCCGTTCCAAGCTAGGCAATTACATTTTTATACATTATAATAGTTAACAAATAAATATAGAGCACAGACAAACAAAATGTAAACTTATTCGTATACACATTTTGATACATATATATATATATATATATATATATTCACATATATACACACACATATATATATATATATATATATATGTATCAAAATGTGTATACGAATAAGTTATAAGTTATATGTTTATATATATATATATATATATACATACATATATATACACATGTACATACACACACACGTACATACATCCATGCGCATACACATACATACATTCATAAAAACATAGACAATTTATTTATGCGAAACTTCATGGTTGTCATCTATGAATATATATATTTTTTAATAATTTCCTTTTTTTTATATTTTACTTTCGACATCCAGTAAGAATCTCCAATCCGTGGCATGCATCAACTTTTCTGACTCCCTACGACCAATGTCATGAAAGAGCGAGGTCAACACCTTCCGTAACTTGACAACACTCCCGTCTTTCCACGATTGTGGCAAAAGGTTATGGACCTTTCTGCCTACGTAATAGTGTTGTCTCGATGCCAGAACAGTGTTGACCCCTTCACTTAGTATCAGATCCCTATTAGAGTATCTTGTATTATGGTAACTTAATTCCAGTTAACATAATTTTTCCTCATTGATCATGTTTCCTTATCTGTTCTTTAGATAAGTATCCATATATTAACACCTTGGATAAGTAGAAAAACCACCTTGCTTTAGCTTCCACTACTGATTTATTTTTTTGTTTTTGTATAGATTCTTTAATGACAATGTGATCAATATTCTGTTTGTACTGTATTAGTTTTATATGATCTGTCAATGGGAGGAGTGCCCTCCCAAAACTATCGTAGTGTTCTTGTAAAATAATTCAATCGTGTTACACTAATAACAGTTTTATTTTTATAATATTTTTATTTATTTATTCAAATGTACAATACATCACGACTGTCAATAACAACGTACATATATATGATTAGGTATTAACAAAAACGGTTGATTCATATAAATACTTGTTTGAGGTAAGAGTTCACCTAGAACTTTAATCTAATCAATAGAAGTATGACACCCGGAGGTAATATTAAATCCTATTTGCTCAGAAATGGATTTTCACAAAATGTTATCCTCGAGATATATTTTACCTTGTCTGCAATGCACCATTTCTCCAATGCATTTAAACTGAACGCCTTAATAATTTATCGATATTTTGTACGTATAAGTCATACAATATTTGCAATGAAATTGTATATTCCTATTTATAGAATTGCAGAAACTTTGAATTTACCTTGAAAAACTACTAAATTCATAAATTTTATTTTTTTCCTTTCCTCTATCATTTTAACATTAGACTGAAATATTTTTTAAAGCTCATTTATTTATTTTATTTTGTTTTAGTTTTGAGGTGAATCTTTATTTTCAAAATAAATCTCAAGTATAGTACACATTATGTTTATTGTTTTATATGTATACAGTGTTATGTCTGTACTATCTTATTTTTATATTAATTTAACTAATGTTTGAGCACCAGATGACTAACCATTAGTTGATAGTTTACGGGACGAATATTGTTTTATATTTTTTTTACATTCAACATAAAATATTTTTTATTAATACCTAAATACTTTTTGTAAAAATAAATTAAAAAACTCAGCTTTCATATTCATGTCCAGACCTGCAAGAATTAAAATCTGTATTATTTCTGGGTTTACGAATGATCAAAAAAGTAAAATAATTCATATTCATGATCATTTCGTTTCCGCACCTAATGGTGCATTGGTACTCCAATCGCAGCGTATCTTGATCATTTTTGTCACATGAAGGTAAGATGATCAGTCTTACTCCTCAGGTACCAGTCCAGGGACTATGAAATATTCTAGTGTAAAAACACCCTTTCGAATAAAGATTTCTTATCAACCATGTCGGGAATCGAACCCGAGATCTCTTGCATGGTTGGCAAACGCACTGACCATTACACGACGAGGCCGACATTACATTACGAGGCGACAAGCTCAAAAAATTGTACGTAAAAAGTTCCTACGCAATGATACACTAAATAATTAAAGTCATTCTTTTACTCCTTTTTGTGGTCCCGTTTTAGTGTTGCAGACTCGCAGATCAGAGGTCCTAGGTTCATACCCCGTTCTAGCACAACTTGATATTTAACAATCGAATGGTAAATGTACCGCAGTGTGTAATGTGATCTACTTAAACAGCCAATGGCGCGTCGCTCGTCCTGTTAATGACTAAACGTCTATATTTCCTTTAAAAAAAAATGTTGACACATGATTACATTAAATTGTACTCTTTTTATATCTTGTATTGTATTCCTTTATGTACTGTGTTAAAATTTATCACAGTTTTTTATCTTTTTTACTTGTTATTCATTATGCTTTGTAACGGGCGTCTGATTTGCATGCTCTCATTAAAATTCATCTAAAAAAGTTTTCGTTTGAGTTCACCTGTAGATGCTTAAGGTGTTTTTTTTTTTGTTAAACTTTTTTAATCCCCTAGAAACCAGGTGTTTTATAAATTTATCCAACGATCCCTTTTTAGGAAAGCTTATTACACATTTTATTTACATAACGTTAAAACGTTTCTTTCTCAAGCATCCAATTCGTTATTGAGTCCTTGCTATCTTTAATTATTCATATTTTTGATATAATTATTGTGTTTGTTTTATTAAAAACACTTATTATAAAACATGTGTGCATTATTTTTCCATTTCTGTGTCCGAAATTTCCCTTGCGACGGAATAGAATCAAAACACCGAACGAATATATTCCGATCTAAATTTGTTGCAACAAAGAGGGAAAACATTTTTGAGATAAGAATATGGAAGTCTAGACATTTACAGGCCTTATGACCTGTCATTGTTTGGTTTAAGTGGCCACTTTACGTACTGTGTCTGTCTTCAAACATTTGTGCGTACTCGTTTTTCAATAAATATTTATTTAATTTAGTTTGCATATTGTATCATTGTGTATATTTCCATAGCACCCATGAATGTGGACAAATGAATGTGGACAAAATGTGGACAAAAAAAAAGGCGGTCTATCTTTGCTGTCTATTCCTCCGTTTACCCAGTTATAAAATGGAATATAACGTAATATTTCAAATTTCATCGTAATTTTTTTATTACACCATTAAGTTATCACAGCAAATGTAAATTAACAGGGGAAAAAAAATATTTATAAATACAGGTTGTTCTTTAAACCATGTCCCACCCGAAACCACGATGATCGGTATGAGCAAGAAGATATATTGGCACATTGAAATAAATTTTTAGAACGAATAAAATTTAAAAAAAAAATTAAAAAAAAAAAACAAATGGTTGCTAACTCTTGCTGGAGAGAAACGAGGAGGGGAGAAGGGGGAGTCTGAAACACCGTTAACCACGCGGCCGCACCCCCTTCGCTTCTCCCCTGCAGAAGTAAGCAACCATTTGTTTTTTTTTTATATTTAATTTTTACAAATTTTCTTCGTTCTAAATATTTTTTTAAATATGCCAATATGTCTTCTTGCCCATACTGATCGTCGTGGTTTCGGATGTGACAGGGTTTAAAGAACACCCTGTATATTTTTTAATCCCTTGAATAACAAAAGTTAACTTGTTTAAAAGCAATCTGAACAGTTTTAGATATGTGATATGTACCTATAAAATTTATTGTTTGGACAATCTATTCTCCTTTCCAACTACGTTCTTTATCAAACAAAATAATATCAAACAAATAAGGAAAGTTAAGGAATCACCTTAATTATCGTTTTTCAAGATTAACCTGAGATAAATATTCGTGTTTGCCTAGCATGCAAGAGGTCTCTGATTCGATTCCCAGCATGGTTGATATGAAATATTTATTTAAAAGGGTGTTTTCACACTAGAATATTTCATAGCCCCTGGACTGGTACCCGAAGCGTAAGACTGATCACCTGAACTTCATGTAACAACAAATTATCAAGATACCCGGCGATTGGTGTACCAATCTAGTGCCCTATGCACCATTAGATGCGGAAAGAGAATGATGATGATGAAATATATGATTGCACTGTACAAAGATATAATGTTGCTAGTTTGTTTTGTTTGATAAAAATACGTTTATGTGTTACTGATCTTTCCGGCTGTTATATTTGTAAATACATCATTTTAATTTCAAATTTCAGTTGCATCATTAAGTAATTATCAATTAAAAAATCCACCAACCAGCTACTGACTTGTTGGGATTTAATGTTTTGTCAGTAAGCTTGAATTTTGATGTTTAATAATTAAAAACAACTAATAATTACAAATGTATTTAGTAGGTACGTATCAAAATTTAAAAGTTCAATTGATTTGCATGAACTTAATATTTGTATTTTGTTCTAGACATGAATAATTCAATTCGATTCAATCAATCATCATAAATCACTTATCTGAAGGGACACAGTTTGGATCTGAGTTTTTTTATGGTTTCTTAGTTAGTTGTCTTTTTCGTAGATATAATTCCCCACATTTATCTAAAAAAAATACCATTTTCCATTTCTATCATGTTTTGAGTATAATCGTTTGTAAATCTAACACTATAATTACTCGTTTTTTTGGTGTATTTGAGTCTGAAAACCTAATATATTTTCCGAAAGTAAATGTCTGTGATATAAAAGCTTAGGTGCTCTCTATAATATCGGTTTTCTTAGTAAGAAATGAAAACTTTCACCGTGCCTATGGACCCGCTAGCGCATATCCCTTTTCAAAGGAAACTCAAAGGTTTTATAACGGTCAGAATATAGGCGCTAGTTATATACATGGATAGAGGAATAGATACAGCCCTTGTGCCTCCTTTATGCGGTGTTCATATCGGGAACACGATAAAGCTTCGGACGGGTACAAGTAGAGGGTTCGTATCTCCTAGACTTTTTACAATATTTTATATTATAGTGAAAAAGGTTCGCGATTGAAGGTAGCTTTAGTTCAAATCTACTAGATTTACTAAAAAAAACATTTGTATTTTTACTCAGCACAAACAAATCTTTCACGGTTTTTGATCTCATTATTTTCTAAATAATAAAAAAAATAAAAAGTAACTTTGTTTTTAAACAGTTATTATTTCAATAAATAAAAAAAATTAAACAACTTTGTTTTTAACCAATATTTTTTTTTTTTTTTTTTTTTCCCACCGACCGGTTTTAAAGCAAACAAGCTTCTTCGTCAAGGTTTACGTAACTAATGAATTGATTCCTTTTTCATTTCTTACATGTTCACTAAATATTATACGTGGACCCAATAAATCAAGTAGTTTTTTCCTTACACGGGTGGTAATTTGATATCACTATTTTCGAAGTTAGACAGGAGAGGACTAAAATAAATATTGTTTATTTAGTTATTAATTATTGTTTTCTTATTATGAATAGCTTTTTTAATTTCTAAGATTTCAATGTTGTCTAATTTTAATATTTTATTTTCAACATAAAGTACTTTTAATCCGGTATCTTTATTGAAGTTATGATTATTTTCTATCAGATGATTTGTGAATTCAGAATTTTTTAAATTACTTAAGCATCTTAAGTGTTCTTTTACTCTCATATTAAAGTTTCTTTTGGTTTTTCCAATGTAGATTGAATCGCAATCATTACAATTTAATTTCATTATACATTGATAAAGAAGCGTGGGTAGCTTTGAAACAGGTCGGTAGAAAAAATTAAAAATATGTGGTTAAACACAAAGCTGTTTTTTTATTCATTTTATTATGTTGATAACCACATAGTGCTTCAAATGTAATTTTTATTTCATTATTCTATCCTTTTTCGCTATCTATAAATTAATTCGATTTTAGAGTAATAAGAAAGAGGTCGGTTGTAGCATTTGAGAAAATAATTAGTAACACACAAATATCCAACATTCACATGTCTTAGACAAACACGGCACACTTACATACCACGAACTAATACGACTTATAACGCTTTCCTTCCTTACGTCCAAAATAAACAAGACTATACCCACTCACTGGAAGGTCGTAAAATACAATACTGCTTTTAGAAAGGTAACTGAGGAACTGTGTAACAACAATGTATATTTTTCTTTTATTATTCATAAATTAATTAGCAATATATAGTGAAAACTGGCTAAAGAAAAAACACATTCATAATTGCTATATCATCAAGAATCTAACCCAAAATCCATGTGCGTATGAAAAACCTTTGATTTATTTCACGACGCGCGGTGCCTTTATAAAACCTATTTTTAATCGACTTAAGGTGATCTCTTAACGAATGATCTTTTCGTATGATTTGTTTCACACAACTTTTTGCGTTTTGATTGCAATTGATTCAAACTATTATGTAAAATATAGGTCAATAAAGTAAAAGAAGCTCGTAACAATATTGAATAAAATAACGACTTGAATCCATTTTTCTTGGATTCACTCATTTTTTGCGAGTACAAGTAGTAAATCAAGCGGTTACCGTAGAGTGTAGAGCCTAGGGGTGGTTTTTCTTTTTAAAAAAAGTTTTCTACATCACTGGCTCTTGAGAACTTTTCGCATTTTTCATGTTCTCCGTATCATGTAGCGTATACTACACCTTTTATTTTATCTGTTGTAAAACATTGTTTCTATGTACTTATTTTGTGGATATTATAAATCGCAAATTTATATATAAAAATGTTTTTAGCCATTTATTTAATTTGTTTCCATATATGAATAATTTATTTTGATAAGATTGCTTGAATCGATATTTAGATGGCGAATGAAAGAGATTTCCAGTCTATATTATTTAAACAAAAACGTTGCCTTAGTTCAATATTGTGCGTGCATGTCAATGTCAGCATATTAAGAGTTCTTTAGATATTTTCTTTCGATTTGTTCAAATATAAATTTCATTTAAATATCCTTTATAAAATGTAAAAATAAAGCTGATAATAATCAATAATAAATTCATGGGTGTAAGCGAAATACTTTGGAACATATAATGTGGATGAACATATTGTTTTCAATATTGTGAAGACTTTTTTTAGGAAATAATCGTATTCTCGTATATGAAACTATGTATACTTTTAAACTTTTGCGAGTCCGGAAATTTTTTCGCCCACATTTGTTCGCCAGACATTAATTTGTTTCCCGAAATTTATTTGCTATACAATTATCCGCGGAATTAATTGTTTGACACAACACACACTGTGATCAATTTACCGGAGCTAGTTCCTCTTACTCCCAGAACCTTATAATTGAATATACTTCCAAATGTTCGCAGGTAACCAGTGCATCATATGTTCAATTAAACATTTATATATATTACGCGCTGTCTGCGTGTTAAATATACAACGTCAACAAAGTAGTGGACGAAACATTCAGTAGCTTGCGGCTACTGCTCTAAAGCAGTATATGTGAGAGTGTTTTTTTTTTATAGCTATTTACGTAAA
This sequence comes from Micrasema longulum, assembly GCF_059751315.1. Lineage (NCBI taxonomy): Eukaryota > Metazoa > Arthropoda > Insecta > Trichoptera > Brachycentridae > Micrasema > Micrasema longulum. The sequence goes on along the minus strand of NW_028279180.1, from coordinate 132,432 downwards.
TAAAAAAAGAAAAAATGGTCGATTTTAGACACTATTTAAGGCAGTGTTTCCCAACCGCCAAATTTTTTTTATTTATCTTGTTCTTGTAGAATTTGAGACTTAATTAATATTTTTGTAAATGAGTTCAAGTAAAATGATATAAAAGAATAAAAAGTTAATATTAAATTGACCATTTAAAATCAAAATTTATCGTCTTGTTAGATAGGTTAATTTCAAAGAATAAGATTTTATTTAAATATGACGTTTAATTTCATAAGTTATATTTATAATTATTATCTACGAATCTAATGTTTCCTCTAACGATTTATTTCTCGTTACAAAATAATTTTAAAAGACGAAATTTTTATAAAAACAGTTTTGAAAATGAGCACCAAAACTCATACATAAAGGGTAAAGTAATACGTATTCGAAAAAATAAATTCTGCTTTACAAGAGATTGTGTTAGTTTTTACGTTATATATATTATTATAAGCCTTCCAGATGGACTTTCAGGTAGACGGAGCATTTTTGACACCTCTTTTTGTTAGCGTTCAATCGAAGGAATAAAGAAAAAAACAAATACGGAGAATACACTATTGAGTAATTTGTTGTAAAATAATAACATCGTCGACAAATTTGTTGTTTTTTTTTTGTTGTTATATCCTCTTGTTCTTTTTATACAGAAAAACATACAAACACAACTTATATTTAACAACCAATAGTTCTCTAAAATTTTCTTCGTAATTAAATGATGATAATGCTTGTGTAGTTAAAAAAAACATGCCTAAATTTATTTTATTTATTTATTTATTATTTCACGTTTTACGTAAAACTTTAAAAAATATATATGAATACCTCACTGGGCACAACCCGTGTCGAGGCATTCATTTACATGATTTAATATATTATACTTATAGTGTCTAAAAAATATATATAAAATACATATAAATTATTACATATTCACATTTAAATCCACACGGATATATATGCATCTAAAAAAAATAAAAAAGAAAGAAAAAGAAAAAAACATTATATTATTAATGCCCTTCTACGGACATTCTGAAAAAAGGGTCGTTTTTTTTAAACACGATATCGCCTCACATGGTAATTTGGGTGTTTCAAAAAATTTAAAGCTAGTATCGAGATGCTTCAATTACCTGAAAAAAAACTCGCTAAAAATCGGGTTTAAAAAATATTTTTACAAAACGCGATGTTTTATCCCTTATTTCAATAATTTATATTAGGCGCAAATGAAATATGAAAAAAAATTATAAAATATATATAAATTTAAAATTTGATTACTTTTGCTTAGTTGAAATTTGTAATTTTTAAAAACCAATATTGTTCACGCGGTTAGACGCGAATCACAAAAAAACCCTCTCCTGAAAAATTACGTTTCAAGTTCATTCAGATAAAAAAAAACTGTCCTTAAACGTACTTAACCACCAAACATCATTCTGTTGATAAAATTTATAAAATCTAAACACAATAATTTTAGATTTAAGGTGACAGTTTTTGAATATTTCTTTTCCATATTGAACACCGTAATTTCGATCACGTATGTCTTTGGGGTGCACGATTTAAATAAAAATGATATTCGTATAGACTACGATTATTATATTATGTAGAACTAGCTTCAGCCCACCTCAGCAAAACCAATTCCTCACGTCTACCTGTCTTGAATCTCAAGCAGGTCGTAAAATTCCGGAGATTTATCAAAATTCTCGCTAGAAAACGTGACTGAGAATATATTATGATTTTGCAATTAATAAAAGAATGACAATGCGTATTCCCGAAATTGTCTATCTTCTGGTTTAATGATAAGAGCATTAGGTTATCATTTATAATTTATGTACATTTATATTTCCATATAATTTTATGTCCGCTAACTTAGTTGGAGCATATGGTATCCACAAAGAGCCTCCAAGCATCTCGGTCGGCTGCCAGACCTCGCACGTCCTCCCAAAAAAGGTTCGCGTCCCGCAGTTCTGACATGAACGGCTTTTATTTGATTATTATAAATATAGACCTATTCTAGCATTTATAAGTATAAATAAGTGGCTACATCCATTAATAAAAAGATAATGATATTGAATGTACCTGTTATAAAAACATTTTTTTTGTACACTATGTATTTGTATTATACATTGGATTAAATAAATAAAAAAAACATAAAAAACGTAAAAGATAGAAACAACTTTATTATTATTTATTTATTATCATATCTTATATGTATATGTATATCTTATATGTATATCTTATATCTTAGCCAAAAAAAAAAAAAAAACAATAATCAATACATAGAAACAATAAAAAAGGTGGTAGACATAGTGAAAGTATAGTAAAAAATATAGTAAAAAAAAATTGTGATAAACATATTTGAAAACCCAGTAAAATACGTAGTAAATACGAAGTAAAAATACATAGTAAAAGACATAGTTTAATATTATATATATATATTTGGCAAAATACATATTTAAAAAACCATAGCTAAATACGTATTCAAAAATATTCACTATTCAGTTAAATTTTGAACTTTGTAACCATTTAAATATAAATAAAACTTCGTAGTGAATCTTTGCGCCCCAATTGTCAAGGCCAAATATGTCGCGTTTTTGTAGGGACATATTTCTAACAACCTTATTATAAAAGTTATGTATGAAAACATTTCTCCACAATATCAATATAGATTTTGAAAATACAGCAATTTTTTCAAATCCGTTTTTCATATTTTTATCGGTATTCGTAGTATTTGATATTTTCCTACTGCGACTCGTGAACAAAACTTACAAAATTCACATATAAAATAATACAAATCTACTATTTTTGTCTTCTGGTTCTTTGATCATCCATCTTTTGATGTCAATTCTAAGGACTGAGTTGCTGAACGTGTTGAGGGTGTCAAAGGGAACCTTTTTCTTTCAATAATGATGTTTGGATGAGTATGTTTCGAAAAATCTTCTTTGACACCGTGATAAAGATTTTCTCGCTGGCTCAGATTAAACTCGAAGATTTTTTAGAGCAGTTTACACTTCGAGGTTTGTCAAACTGTTTTGTTTTATTTTTCAGCTTCTGTTTGAATTTATGTTAGGTAATTAAGATTTAATTTACTGAGATTAAACTATTGTACCACTATAAATTAAAATTCAAAGATTTTTTTAAATCAGATTATAAACAGCATTCCTATTTTAATTAGTATGACTGTATTATTATTTTCTATTTTTTTCTTTATTTCGTATAATTTTAATATTTTTTTCTCATGAAAACAAATTCAGTTAAAACGGATTTGTTTATGATTTTATGTTTATTTTTAAATTGCTACATTGTATTTATGAATGTGTGGATGCGTGTATATATGTATGTATGTATGTGTGTATATATGTATGTATGTATGTATGTATATATCAGGGGCGAACCGTTTATAGAAGCGATTATGCGCAGCTTAGAAGCAGCAAGAAACATTCATTTTAAATAATTTCCACCGTTTGTATTTTTAGTCTAATATAAATTTAAATTTTAATAAAGCGCGCCTAGCGCCCGCGGTGAGCCAAGAAACTAGCCGATTATTCCAGCTTATTTTTTCATATAAATAAGTTTACTTTATTTTGAATGCATTAACCCCAGTGCGGGTTTTTTCTCCTAGATTAAACTTGCAGATTACACAAATTATTTGAAGATTCTTGATTTGGACAACAGTATTTTAAACTTTGTTTCTTAAGGACTATTTTTCTTTGCGATAGTACTTTTGACATAAGACCATAATTACTTTCATGCGTCATATTGCAGGACATATAGCGCTCCACGCGGTCGTTTTTAGCACTATTAATTACTTAAACAATTCGACCAGTTGACATTTCAATTGAATACCTAATATCGACTGAATTCATTGTGGTATTTTTTAAATTTATTTTTAATAAATTAAAAATTAAAGTAATGGATAATATATCTTTATAATATAATATATCACGAAAATACATCGTTTTAATTGATTTCATGGATGAGAGTTGTTGTATCACACAGAACCACAGAAAAGTATCAATTTATAGTATATATTACTTACATTATATTATGTACCTCCTATGTAGGTACAAATATATGATATTTTTTTATAGCTTACTTGTAAATAAAATCACCATTCGCCACTGACATGTATTTATGCATGTATGTGTGTATGTACGTGTGTATGTACGTATGTGTGTACATATGTGTGTACATAATATGTATGTGTATGTTGTATGTATATTTGTAACACTGATAAAATTTGACAAACAGTTTTTTTTATTATTTTGAATTATACTACTTCGAATCCAATAAGTAACTAAAACAGGATAAGCCACTCTTCAAGTACAAGAGTAAGTTTTATTTTTTGGATATATACAGTTTTAAGGTTAACTAAATATATGAAAGAAGAGACCAATAAAACAAAAATTGATTAAATTTTTATAATACTTAAAAGTAATTATAAAAAAACGTATCTTGCAATAGAAAAGAAGAACATACGAGTATGAGAAGGGAAGTCTAGATATTTAAAGGGGTTATGACCTATTATTGGCTGATATAAGTTATCAATTCAGACGCATTCACCATTCTACTTATGTTCAAACATCCATATTTCCACTTCATCCATCTCTTGAATTTTGTGAATTAAAAGAGCTAAATAATTTTAAATCAAACGGCCCCGTATTTTGACATACACCAAGCATCTGTCTTTTTACATGGATCATTACGTGCATTTTATTTTTTGGCTACTTTTCTGTATCCTAGACACGGTTTCTACTTGCCTACAAATATTTAGGAATACTCAAAATAATATTCTAATTTTATATTAGATTTTGAATGTTCTAGATACAGAAAGTTCTTATTTAAATTTAAAACATCACTTATTCCCAAGAACAATGTTTCAAAATAGCCGAGTGGTGCTATTCTCGACCTTATCTACCCCCTAGATGGTGATTAATTCGAAGATTTTTTTTTAATGCGACGACACTTTGCTGCATTAAATGGCCACACTGTTCATTAAACGTCAAATGGTGTATAAAATTGCTTCAAAAATAAAAATAAAACAAATACGGTTCGGTCAATTCAACCTAATTAACTGTTTTGGGTGATGCTTTAAGTCGCAACAATGTTCTAAATGAAAATCATCATGTTTGATTTCACGTGTTCAAATTTTTTTGACGTTTAATCATCAATGTGGCCATATATGAAGCAAAAATTAACCGCATGGAAAAATAAATATCCCCAAATTAACCACTCTCTAGGGGATAGAGAAGATTCATAATTGTACCCCTGAACGTAGGTATGACGTTCACAAACTGTCAGAGCCCGTATTACAATAAGAAATTTTATCTTAAATTTTATCTATAAATTAAAATTAAGTTTTCTGTATAAAAAATATAATAACAATGCATTTTTTATAATTTGAAGATACTTTGAATTTTTCTACAAATACGCACATTTTCGTACATAAATATCGATTTTAATTAATACAGTCTCGATATGTACAGATGAAGATAGCGTTTATAATCGCGTCCTAAGACTGCGCCCCGTTGCTCAAATATGACTGGCAATCGTGTACCTGATGTCCTGTAAAGGAACACGTTCAAAGCTCTTGATAGTCATCCGAGCATATTTACGCATCAGTTGACCGAATAGCGAGTTTCTCATTAGATGTAGATATGCATTGATGGTCTTAAATAGGTTCGTAGGTTTTCGTGGTCACCAAAAAAAAGCAATCTGTTAATTTCTTTAAAATTTTATTGTGCTCGCGGAAATATTAATTTACACAACAGAGTAGATATGTAAAGGGTCATTTAATAAGAGTAGTTGAATCAATGAACTTTAAACTTAAAATATAAAACAAATTTCATTTTACATCAAACGGATATTTTTACATTTACATTTACATTTTTTACATTTTTTTTGCACCACAACAGGCCAGGAGGCCTAAATAACAAGGGTGAATTACATTACAGAGCACCCAGGCTTGAGAAAAATCACATTTTTAATTTTTGTGTTCTCACCGGGAATCGAACCCGGAACCTTCCGTGCGTGAGTCAAGCGTCCTGACCACTCACCACGGAGGCCGCCGTGTTAAATAATATTTGATGTTTTAAAGATAATGTCGGTCAAATGTCTACCACAGAGTTGTTAAATCCGAGGTCCAATTTTCATAAGTTCTCTCATTAGATGAGAAAAGTAGGGTAAAAAAATTTAATACCCTAGCAACACTAACGAAATGTTCATTTGACAGATGGAAAAATAATTTAATTTTTGAGTAATGTATTTACTACTCACACATTCATTTGCTAAGTACACATGAAATGTGATTCTATTCTTTTTCTTTAAGGTCCTAGCACTATTTTTACATTCTTAAAGGACACAACACGGCATAGTTGAATTCAAATCAGGAGTTGCGTACTGAGCAACGTCTACAAAGAAACTAATGGGTCAAAACGTAAACCTACTCATTTATGAGTAGTTTAGACGCCTTTAGTTTGATGTGCAATGCGGCATCTGGACTATTCTTAATTCTATGGTTACATGTAATATTAAAGATTCATTTCAATTTATTTTTTTTGCAGTATCATTTAAAAATTTGGATTTTTATCATTATTTTTTTACGTATCTTCAAACAAAATGCACCATAGAGTAAATTGCTATCCAATTTTCTCGGCTTCAGATGTAATTTAAAGTTAGATAATCTTGTACCGCGGTAACCCGAATCAAACCTCTTTCTTCAGCTTCGCAGCTGTCCAAGTTGGAGTAGGCCGCCATTTTGGGATTAGGGGAGAAGTTTTCCATTTATAAATGATTCGTACGTTTCCGATGGGCGATAATATATTATTTCCATTATTCAATGCCGAGTAAAGAGGACGCTTTGCCGAGATGTATGATCGCTTAGTGACAGAGACGTGATCTTGTCAACGTCGAGGGACGCCATATTAACGAGAACCCTTGCCTATTTTTTGTTCTACTCCTGCCGGCCACGAATCCCTTCTGAAGCGAAGTTCGCTTTAAATTGTTTGTATCTACTAATTGTGCCGTGCTACCGAAATGCTGACTTTTTTCGTTTCATCCGTTTAACTATACATAGGCCAAAGCGGCGGAGCAATTAAATACAGACTGAAATAACATTTAGCTTCACATAGATTTAATAACGATATATCAAACTACGCATCACATTTAAATGAATTAAAACATAATTTTAACTAATCAAAAGACATTAAAAATTTTCATGTTGAACATAAAGGTCCGAAGTTGGAATGATTAGAAATTTTAGAAGTAAATAGGATAAAAAAAAATAGCGATCGAATTTTAATAAATTAGCACGAATAATTTTAAAACTCACCCTTATTAGCCCCTTTAGTTTGACCCTATTCATTGCAATAAAACAAAACATATTTTTATAGAATAGAATCCTCCCTTACAGTACGCCCTTAACACATGTTTTCAATTATTTGTCGTACTCCGTTTCACTGAAATGTTATTTATTTTATCTTTTTCGACGTATTTTTTTAAATTTACGAGTACCTAAACTTAAGATAATATTAAGTTTAATGTAAATTATCCTTACACTGTATGATGTTTATCAGTCTGAAGATGCCTAGTAGAGGGTGAAAGCACTAATTGATGCAATGAATAATGGGATTGTACCAAATATTTTTAATTGGTAACTTATATTTAAATATAAGTTATTACATCATAGCATATCTAGTTTTTTTTTATTGACTGATTACAATAACTTAATGTACATGCTTATAACGCAAACTTTGAAATTGGGAACAGGCAGCATTTTTTTGTGCATTGTGTAAAAATCATTATTTTATTGCTAAAAAGCATGTTTCAGATCGCATTTCGGAGTCCGTCTTCAGCGCAAATATGGTGCGTACATAGGCGTCGCGCGCCGATAAAAAATCGTTACCAATATCTGTAAGGGCTTTTAAAACTACTTAATTCGAATGTTGCATCTAGACTTTGATTATTGATTATTTAACCTAAACATCAAACTTAAAAAATTACATTTTATTGATTTATTTGACAATTGTAGCCTGCATTACGTTACGGGCTGTTTAACCCATCGCGTAATTGTCAATATAAGTTATAAATGAATGATTAGAGAGCAGGTAGCTGCTAAACTGCCGATTCTATAGAATCAAACCTGCTATAAAATATACACATCTTTTTGATAAAAAATCGTTTTTTAGTAACTGTAGGGGGGTTTGACTTTCATTTTTAAAAAAATCGACGTATTTCCTTCACATTATTATCAGAAGTATATTGAACATTTTTTTTGCACCACAGCAGGCCCAATCACAATAGTAAATTACAGCACAGAAAACTCAGGTTTGAGAAACATCACATTAAATTTCTTTGTTCTCACCGAGAATCGAACCTGGAACCTTCCGTGCATGAGTTAAACGTCTTGACCACTACACCACGGAGCCCGCTATCCTCGCCCATCCAAATCTGCATGACGCCTTTTCTTTTTTTAATATACACTTTGAATAAGATCACACAGGTAATGAAGAAAACTGTCCAAGACATAATTTACGGCAAAATACTTACTAAGAAGTAGTATTCCGGTAAAATGTATCGTCCACGTGAGATTTAGAAGTGTTTTTGTTTTTCAAGGCCCTGTTACGAGTATAAAATATGTCCTACACATTAAGGACACAAAATGGCGTTCCTTGGACTGCGTAAAGTGGCCCATCAAAAAAAAGATCCGAAATGATACGTCCAATGTTTTCTAGAATTGTTTTATGACTGTTGTCTCATGGGTCTAGTCTTCTGGATGACCGTCTTGTAAGTACGATTCATGAGGGACATATTTACTCGAAATATAAATGAGTTAATAAATTTATGCGAACCACGCGCGCAAGCCAAAGCCGTTAAACCCGAAGGAATCCATAGTGAACATACTGACTTTATTACCAGAATGTAGGACGCCTTTATTATTACCTTTAGGATAACTGAACCCAGTAAAATACTAGAATTGTGATGACGGGGTAATAATAATTGGGTACAAGTTGCAAAAAAACAACCTTTGCAGGAGAACTTTAAATTTCGTTAGCTTTAGTAAATCTGACAAATACCGCAATAAGGATGATTATCGTATAAACAATATGATTAAAGGTCAATTATATTAAAATCAATGCTTAACTATATCCGAACTAAATATTTATTGTAGTTAACTTTTTCACTCAGAGCTAACTTAATTATAATTCTAAGATTTAATCACATTTAACTTATTTCTTGTTCTTTTAATAATACTCGTAGGACGTATCTACGGCAATTTCAGTTTACTATCTGAGAGCTAAATCAAAAACTCGCATTTATAATATAAAAAACGACAGCGTCAATCTATGTAAATAGTACGAAAAGGTATCTCTGTTGAACGATATTTACCTTCACCATTCGAATATCGCAAGTCTCAACCGTTTTTTCAGTCGCAAACCCTTTTTTCCTTTCAAGTGACCTGCGACCCTCTAGCAAACGACCCGTTATTTTCAATTCAATGATATTTAATTTGGTGATTGAAGATTTAAACCGCCGTTTTTTACGTTTCTCTCTTATTCAAATTTAAAGACTCCGTTATTACTGTTTGTTAGCTATTTTTCGGTGGGTTGTTAGGTATGTCGTGTGTTATTTTTTTACTTCTTGCCGATATTTTTGTCAGCATTGCAGGGTCCATCGTTCCGGCTGATTTTTTATTTTTAAGCGTTATATCAACATTTTTATGCAGTAGTGATATAGAAGCAATGATTTATAATTAGTTAGACACGTTTCTGGCGCAAAGAAAATGGCGTTTTAATCCGTCGCCTTCGTTGCTTTCCTTGCCTTCCTTGCCTCCCTTTGCCTTCTTTGCCTTCCTTGCTTTCCTTGCCTTCTTTGCCTTCCTTGCTTTCCTTGGCTTTCTTGCCTTCCTTGCCTTCCTTGCCTTCCTTGCCTTCCTTGCCTTCCTTGCCTTCCTCGCTTTTCTTGCCTTCCTCGCTTTTCTTGCCTTCCTCGCTTTTCTTGCCTTCCTTGGATTCATTCTCTAACTGAATTCCATCGCGATCAGTTGTGATGCTCGCAGAAGTATGCAATGTTTGAGTATGTTCAAATGTTTGCAGACAAGCTTGGTTTCCTTCCTAGGGAGTTATTTAGATCTAAATTTGTTGCAACAGAAAGGAAAAACATTTTTGAGTAGACAATATGGAAGACTTGGCATTTAAAGGAGCTTATGACCTTTTTTTTCATGGGAGTTGCATTATTTTTCACCTTACTCATAATATACAAGGTTTATATTCCAAAAAAAGGATTTTTCTGCAGTTAAATTCTTTAAATTTAAGGTATGTTTTTGGGATCAGGAAGAAAATTCTAGAGTGGGCTAATCAGGAAATTTTTATTATTTGCTCATGTGGAGAGGAAACCACTTAAAAGTATTCAGAAGAAGCCGGCCTGTTGATATCAGTCAACAGGCCTTCCGTTCCAGTAGAAGAGTGTTTGGTCTTTGTTCCCTAGTTTGGTTTATTTTACCAATTGCCTCCATTATGTTGACCATGTATGATACTACCTCTCGTGTGAGTTCTTCATTACCTATCGCCGATGGGATGTCGCTTAGATCTTCACCCAAGCTTCTGCATCGCGCCTCCAGCTGTTGTTTTTGAAAGCTGAAAAAGGGGCAATGCATCAACAGGTGAGGGACATTTTGAGGAGTTTCACCGTCGCATGGACGTCGCGTCGAAGAACTTGAAGCGATGCAGGTAGCTCATGAACTTACCATGACCCGTGAGAATCTGGGTGAGCTCGTAGCCCGCTTTCTGCATTCTCCTGAAATCATTGGCATGGAAAATTGTAGGTAAAAACATTTTAGTTATATTTTCGGAAGGTTTACTAAAAAAACGACCGTTCCAGAGTTGAAGGGTCCTGCATTTAATTTTAATTTTAGCAAGGCTGAGCGGGAAACCAGGGGCTGTCTTCTTGAGCGTAGCCTCCCGAGCCTTTTCATCAGCCTTTAATTTATTTTTTATTTATTTGACACTTTATATATACATATACAATATATGTATATACATATAAGGGCGGGCATATTGCTTTAAGGCAATTTCTTCCTACCTACCCAAACCGTTCAGTTTGAGAATATTATAAATACATGGACATATTGAATCTTACAATTTTATTTATCTTAAAACTTAAAAGCAAAGATTAACAAAAAAATATATATATAAAAAAAAATAACACTATACTATGAAGAGTGAAGAGGGGATGGGAAGGAAAGAAGAAGGATAAAGGAACAAAAGAAATATTTAAATAGTGACATTTCAATCTTGACTTAAATGTAAATAAAGAAGGGGCGTCTCTAACTTTTCGTTGCCAAAGATTCAGCAGTGTCCCCTTATCTACCCGATGTACACGTCCCGGTGTCTGCATCGTAGCTTCTGGATATCTGATCTGATGTCCATTACAATAGGGTTGACCGCATTTCGGTAAGTTATTGCATGGACGCCAGATTTGAAATCTGTGAGGATCGTTATTTTCTTCCATCTGTTTGGTGGCTTCTTCAATACATAGACCAGGGCTTCTATGATCGCAAAGAGTTTCGCCTGAAAAACGAAGCAGAAATCGCCAAGTTTCAACATTCTCGACGGCAGCTCTCTGACGCCATCGTAAGGTCTAAAAGCTGCACCCACTTTGCCGTCCAAGAGTCCATCTGTGAAGATTCTCAACTCTTCCCGCGCCGTCCCGGGCAGAACCTGATCATCGTAACCGCGATCTATCGGATAGCCCGCTGGATGAGGAAGTGAGAAATAATCTCCCACTCCCTAATAATATCAATATATCCTTTGCTTATGACCTGTCACTGGCCGGTTTAAGTGGCCACTTTGCATACTGTTTAACATTCGCCATTCTAGTTATGTTTAAACACCCACATATCCTCAACTCTTCCATCTGTTGACTTTTGTGAAGTAAATATACAAAAACCTTTATCATGTGGGTGAGATTCGTCCGGCTCTCTTACATGGTATACAAATGCAATAAGTTATAAGCCATGTAAATGCTCATATATTTATCTTCTCTTTTTAGAAAACATTGCTATCTCTATTGAGGAATGTCAGTATTTAGATTTATCAGTAAATACATTAACATAAAAAAATCTATTTCTAATAAATTGTGAAAGTATTCACAAATATATGCTTTTATTTTATATCAAAATATTTTTTATTTTATTTATTTATACATGAGGTTTATTTTTTTTATTTATTTATTTTATTTATCGCATTTACTTTATTTATTTTATTTTATTAAGAATGTATTTTATTTATTCTATTTATTTTATTTTATTAAGAATGTATTTATGTTACATTTAATTAAGACACAAAAAATATAATATATATAAAAATAATGTTAAGTGATCATTTAAAGTCCCAAGTCTGTTATAAATTTATCACTCTTTTTTCACCCGAAAAAACTAAAAAATGTATGTATATATTCTCGTATTATTTCGAAAAATACGGAAAAATAAAACCTTTTTCATATTAATGTATACGTATTCTACGCTTTGCTTGGGTATATAAAATATAAGGTACATTAGAACAATCTTTCTCGCCTTTATCTATAATATATTCTGCCTTCTAAGACGTACACAACCGACCTTAGTGATATATTCAAACATCGGTATCCATAAATAATAACTTCTATTTAATCATGACAATGGTGGATGAAACCATAAAGGCTCTTTGTATATACTAACAAAGGATTGATATCCTCGAAAAGTCTAATCGGACGTTCGCTGTGGCAAATTAATAACAACATTATTATACAACTTTAGAATTTCAGCATAAATATGCACAGAAACTTAAACTGTCGCAAGATGATAATTTTATTCATTGTCTTGAATTTTTTATTTTTTTTTAATTTAAAACAACATTTTGAGTACAGATCTTTCTAGGCCAAAACTGTAATCTATGTTATTATTTTAAAGTAAAAAATATATGAATATATACGTTCAACAATTTACCTTAACCATTTTGTTTTACTTTTGGTGGTGATTTTTAAATATTGAAAAAAACGGATACAACTTATGTAAACACAATTTTTTTAATGTATATATTGAAGATGCTTTGCACTACAATTAAACCTTCATATTGATTTTATGTAACATTTTAAACTAAATTTCTGGTAGACCCAAACTTCCGTGTTTTGCAATGTTTTAATATTTATTACATAATTACAAGTATTACAGAGTTTAGATAAAAATGTAAGGCAAACTTTAAACAGGAAAGTTCTCGATTTATGGAGGTTTTGACCCTGTTTAATTATTTCCTAAGCGTTCTCTGGAGTAATTATGTAACTCGGGATGACGTCACATTTGAGGTTTGAAGTATTAGGTATAGTATCTCTACAACCGTGCTGTTTCCATTGCGTCAGCATTGTTTACAATGAAATATTTCTGATTGATCTTTTAAAATTTAATTGAATTTTCTTAGTATTTCTAATTGATGTTTGTTTTTTTAGCACGTAACGGCCCACGGGACCCGATTATGGTGGGAAACTGAAGTACATAATACTCTGGCTTCAGAAAAATTACATTTTATTTTCAGTGCTACAAAACAGCATTTATTAATCACCCAAAAAATCTGTTAATAAACTTTTGTGTAATTATCTGGTAATTAATGGAATTAAGTTGTAAATATGTTGTTGATAGTGCAATATTACCAATGTAATAAAATAAATAAAACAACTTTGTTTTTAACCCCCTATTTTTAATTATTCATACCGACCGGTTTCAAAGCCATACAAGTTTCTTTATCAAGGTATACTTAACTAATGAATTCGTTCATTAAAATTTGGCAGTTTGGAAATATTAGAAATTAAAAATGCGATTTATAATAAGAAGAAAAAAAAAATTAACAACATTTCCATTACTCCTTAGTTTTGAGCGTATCTATCTCAAATTACGCTACCATCCTTAAAAAACAAAAGGACTTTATTTATTAGTTCCATATTTGTAGCATAATACTGATAGAATAAAATCACCTCACCCGTGCGAAAGAATTCCCGAAAATATTATTTAACTTGACAAAGATATACCTCCTTATGCTCCCAATGAAATTAGAATCTTTACGGATGGTAGCCTGCTCGACAGAAAAGTGGGAGCGGCATTCGTTCCTTTTGAGAGTGATAAAGAATAACCAGGCAGAACATTAAAATTAGATGATTTCTGCTCAGTTTTCCAGGCTGAACTACTCGCAATACGAGAAGCTCTCGTATGGTGATTAAAGAAACCACCAGAGAGATGGGTTATTGCAAAAATATTATCAGATTGTCGTTCGGGCGTTCAAGCTATAACAGATACTCGGTCGGTAAATCCATTCATTGTAGATATTCAGAGTAAAATTAAGCATCTAAAAATAAAAGGGATGAACATTCAAATATGCTGGATAAGAGGACATGCTGGTATCGTAGGAAATGAGAGAGCGGATGAACAAGCAAGAGCCGCAACTTGTAAAAGAACGGCACCTTTCTTCTCAGAATTTCCCCTTAGCTTTGCTAAACGCTGTATAAAACAAAATACGCAGCAGCGTTGGGAGGATCATTACCGCGCTTCTTCTACAGGTAAAATCACTAAAATGTTTTTCCCAACGCTGGCTGATGCAGCGAACTTCCGTCATCATCACCAAAGTACTTTCGAAACGACCCAAATTTTTACCGGACACGTAGCTATGAGAAGTCATCTATATAGGTTTAAATTATGGAATGATGACTATTGTCCATGCGATGATATTTCTTCACAGAGTATCGAACATCTGTTATTTCAGTGCCCATTTTTCAGTTTGCAACGCCATAATCTTGAAGCAGAATGCAGGAAAGATGGAATATCCTTAACAGATATCCACACTGTAGTTAAAAGTAGTTATCACGCGCCATTGTTCTTGAACTTTGCAACAATGGTGATTGGACTCATAAAGGTAATAAACCAAAATCGGTGATCGAACATCCCATTTCCAAGAAAAACAAAAACGTTTTTTTTCCGAGTACCTTAGTCTTGTACATGACACGTAAGGCTACTAAATACAGGGGTCCAAATAAAAAAAAAAAGATAGAATAAAATATGATTTAACTCATCAGTAAAGTATACTAGATAAAGAAGCTTGTATAGCTTTGAAACCAGTCAGTAGAAAAAATAAAAATAAGCGGTTAAAAAAAAAGTTGTTCTATTCATTTTATTATAATAAACAACTTGCTTGAATAATAATAATAAAGTGCTTCAAATATAAACATTGTTTTACCTATATAACTTACATAAACGTGTGTAAATATGATTGAAACATCACGACACTTGCTAGAATACTTTAGAAGCGAGTTAAATAAAGCCACAGAAAAAAGAAAAAAGAAAAAAGAAAAAAGAAAAAAGAAAAAAGATAAAAGAAAAAAGAAAAAGAAAAAGATTGGCGCATTCGCCTATTATGCTTTAATTCCCGGGTTCGTTTCATGAAACATAAAATAATTGGTTTAAATGTGTTTTTTTTCTGAATAATTTCATTGTTCTTGGACTGGAACCTGAAGTGTAAGACAGATAACCTTACCTTCATGTAACGTATAATTTAGATATGCTGCGTTTTGTTTAACAATGCAGCGCTCTATACACCATCAGGTGCGCATAAGGGTTTGATGATAATTATAAAGTTTATAACAATTGTCCTCGATAAATAAACGAAACTGCTTGATAACTTAGATTTGAAATAAATTTTAAGGAAATGTAAATCTTTAGAACTTTCAGCCCTTTTTTATAAACAATATAATATACTCAGAATATTGTTGATCACCTGAACTGACCGGACCAGAAAAAAGTTTAAAAAAAATTTTAACGTATTTTCAGTTGAATTTTGTTTTTTTATTTATTGTAAGCCAATCAACAAACTTATTTAAGCTCTAAGAGATTGGCATTAATGATATATATTGCATTGAATTAACTTTACCCCCATAGAAAACCGGTATTTCTTATGCATCAACTCTCACTGCCTCCACCTACCATGGAATCACTTTCTACAATACCGCAGAGTGTGTGCGGACCAACTACTGCTTCACAAAATTATGACAGGAATAGTTGACTGTACAGAACTACTTAGTTTAATGACAATACACGTGCCAACCGGGATTTGTAGACGATACCACCTGTTTCATGTACCAATAAAAAAAAACATCGTATGTTAAAAATCCTTTTTTTCGTGAGACGTTTTCAGTGTACAATACAAAATTTAAAGATATAGATTACACAAACATCACTCTGTCAAATATAAAATTTACATTAACATATTACAACAGAGATGAAGAACATTTAAGAGAAGGTAATATAGAAGTCCAGGCATCTACAGGGTATAGGCCTAGTATGTAGGTGAAATAATTCAATTCGTTGAATCTCACCTGCATAAATAAAGGTTTCAGCTCTTTAACTTCACAAACATCAACAGATGAAGGAATTGAAGGAATATAGATGTTCAAATATAGGCAGAATGGTGAATGTTACACAGTGTGTAAAGTGGCCACTTAAACCAGCCATTGACAGGTCATAGCCCTGTAGATGCCTGGACTTCTATATTACCTTCTCTTAAATGTTCTTCATCTCTGTTGTAATATGTTAATATAAACAGCTCCCCAGGGAGTTGAATCCAGTCCTTGTCTACAAAAATTTGGACAAACTCAAAATTTTGTTGATAAAATTTACACTCAAAATGCATGATGTAACTTGGTAGACATTATAATAATACATATGTACATCTCCCTTCCCCTCTTTATCATCTCTTCACGCAATTAAAGCAAGCTTTCTAATTTCGCCCTATTTACAATAACTTACTGTTTAAAAAAAAAAAAAAATCTCCGAGTATTGAAAAATATTTACGAGTACATGAAAATAACATTTTTATATGTAAAAACTTATTTGTATTTATTTAATATGTAATATATTTTCCTTACTAACTTTGTAAACTTGTGAAAATCTTTTATTAGTTCTGAATTCATACACGTTATCTGTCTGTTTCCTATAAATATGTATGTAGAACTGTTGATTTCCAAAATAAAATAAAATAAAATACTCGTAGAATTTATTTAAATGTGCAATACGTATAGTCCTGGCATGATCTAGGCACGACATCACAAGTGTGTCATCTCAAGTCAGGAGTGATGACACCGCTTTCTTCTTGAATGCTTGTCGATGTTGTAGGAACACATAGACAGTACTTTTAAGTCAGATTTCGTTAACGGTTCTGAGAATCCTTGGCAGATGGGAAAAGAATCCGACGTTAATTAAAAATTTTCCTATGGCATTGGTACGTTAGATTAGAGTTAATTCACAAATATCAGTAAAGGTTCAGCTCAGTTTTCTCAAAAATTTAATATTCGAACGTAGGCAGAATGTAGAATGTTATCAATTAATCCAGCCAGTGTCATGTCATAAGTTTTGTCAATGCGTAGACTTCCATACTTTCCCAATTTAAATGTTCTCGATTTATGTTGTCATATGTGAACCGTAAAACTTTGTATTTTCTGAAATATATCTGAGTCCATAAGACTCACAGTATTCGTTGTTCTTACGAAACGAAGTTAAGACGTGCTAAGGTGCCGGGATGGATAGATAAAATGATCCTTTCGCCTCACTTGCTTTATCTGTCCTGCTGAAATAGCTAGTTTACGAGATGTTGACGCGTTGCGCAGTATTTTCCAGGAATATTCCACCTAGTTACATCTACTAAAACAGCTACCTCTGGGAATAAATGATAGGAAGTTGCATGCTACACGTTACCTACAAAATACGGGGAATAAAACTTTCAATCACTCTTCACGTTTTTACTGAACTTCAATCAGTTGTCTGATCGAGTAAAAGAATTTAAATGCGAGTGTTATTTAGCTCAGGTCAAGGGTCAGAAACTCTTTGATAAACAGGAATGCAACTTGTGTTCATAGTATACATAGTTGGATAATTTATATAGCCTCATTTTTGTAAGAATCTCCTCAAGGGCACTGTACAATAAATAAATATCTTAGCACGTCTTGCAGCTACAGAGCGGATAGATGGTTGGGATTCTAGTTCCTCGTTTCCAATAAAAATCAATTATAACAGATTGGATTACAGCACGTCTTGCATCTACAAAGCGCATAGACTGTAAAAAATCTAGCTCCCACTTACACATTTTGAAAATTGACAAATAAAGTTAGTGTATTAGTAATATTTAAAAATAATAAAATAATAATAATATGAATACTAAAAAGAAGTAAGATAACAACACGTCTTGCAGCTACTAAGCGCATGAACGGTTGGGATTCTAGACTCCATTTACAATTTAAAATTTAGGTATTTTATAGTTGATATATGGAAGCTAGATAACCAATCATCGTGCAGCTACAAAGCGCATGGACGAATGGAATTCTAGGAAGATAAAATTAATGATATCAATAAATTTACAAAAAATAAACGTAAACATAGAGCATAATAGTAATTTATCAAGTGTTCCTGTCAAGAAGTAAGCAATAAAATACTAAATAAATAAAGCACTGTTTTTACTTGTCTTCTAGAAGTTAATATACATAATATATCGTCGGCATCGTGGAACATCGACGGATGTGCGAAAAAATTGACATTGGCTTTTTTTAATATTTGATCTTGAAAGGGATATAGGAAGGCTTTATATTCGAGGTTTGAAAAAAAATTGCATTTAACTAGAGAAAATGGAGATTGTTCAGAAGATTCTGAAGTTTCTTTACTTAAGGGAGTACGGATAATATTTATTTATATATTAGAAAAATCACATAAGCTAAATTACAAGCAAATATTCTACATAAACACTAAGGCTAAATCAAGCAAGCGAAGGAGTGCGGTATAGCGGAATACTTGAGAAGATCTATCGGTTCCTATATAGGCAATGCCTGTTCTAAGGAGCCGATATATTGCGGCAAAAATAATTATAATATAGGGTCGTATTTGCAAAACTATACACGGATATAATAGGTATGAATATAATATAATAAATATGTACATAATATGTAAGTATGTATATAACATATAGGTACAAATTAAGTTATAATTGTCAACAAATTTTTTGACTCTTTGCTTCCCATGTCTATCAACCATTTGCCAATTTTTTTCCCAAAACATGTTGTACTTTCGTTTTTCCAGATGTAAGGCACTACGTTATATAGCTTTGGTCCCGTAAAAAAAAAGATCTTTTAAACACCGCTACACGCGCTCTAGGCATCATTAAGTCATTCCTCACAGAACTTCGTGTTTTGTGTGCATTGTGTACCCTGTCTAGGGTATCCCAGTGTTTATGGGTTTCAATCAATTTTTTTCTTATATTAGATTGCCTTACACCAAGAACTCGTAGAACTCAAAATATCCGTGATTGTATCCGTCAGATTTCAAACTGGGTATGCTTGGCTACAGTAGCTTGGAGAAAAGAAGAAATGCATCTTTGCTTATGTATTTTTCCGATTGATCTGTGGTATTACGATCAACTAACGAGTAGTGTCATTACATTACTGCCAATGGAATGTCAGTAGTAAGAACAATATACAAATAATATAATCACTAGATCCTCAACACATAGACAACTTAAACAAATACAAACTAAAACCACTTTCGGACAAAGGGATTTTGAGTATTATTCAATTAAAATTTATAACCTACTTCCACTATCTATTAAAACAATTAGTAACGAGAAAATGTTTAAAAAGGCTATAAAAAATGGATAGTGGAGCTAGGTAGAAGTAAAATGGATTGTCTCATTCGCCCATACCAATATTGAACCAACTGCTCCACAAGTGTATAGCTTATGTTGGGTTTTTGTTATTTTCGTTGTGTGTTTTGTAATATAAATAATATAAATAAATACCTTGTTTTTAAAACTGCCTGAATATTTGTTATTTATCTTGGTTTTTTAAAGTTAGTCTTCTTTGTTTTTTCTCAAATGTAATTTAAAAAAAGTATATTGTTAAGTGTCTTCGGCACGGGAAATTCCAGTGAGGTCACATTATTTTTATTATTAATTATAGTTTGTAAGCAAAAAATATGAATAAATAAATAAAAAATAAATATCTTTACTCAACCGTATCTCTTTAGATATTGACATCTTTCGTGTTACTGAATAAAAATTAAGAGAGGATAGGTTTTCTTTACTCTAAATACTGTTTTTTTTAATTTATTTTATCACAATTAAATTGTATAGCTATTTTTTTCTCGTGTTATGTATGCCTTGAATTTTTTTTTAATGTACATAAACGTATTAAAAAATAAATTTAAATTGAAACTAACACATGTATAAAATGATATACTCTTGTCTTATCAAGTTATGACATAAAGTGTAAAAAAAATATTTACCGCTCTCACGTAAAGTTGAAGAAAATCATGACGACGTTTTATTATTCGAAGTAGTAAGTAGTTACAGAATGTTTGTTCGTATGTACCGAGTACAAGAGCGAAATATGATTTTGATTGTGTTAGAGTGAGATGCACGTGAGCACGAGAGAATAGGAGCCTTCGGATTGTGATGTTGGCGTCGAGTCTTGAAGATCCCATCGACAGCTAGAAGAGCGAACGTCTCCATACTGGAGGTACTAAACGTGAAGATTCGCTCCTCGGTCGTATGCTGCCAACATATTTTGCAGTTTTGTTTTTCGGACACTGCCAGACGTAACTCAGAAAATCTGTAAAAAATAATAATCACGGGCACACTGCCAAGTCATAAAAGCGGAGGCAGAGCTACCCTGGATCGATCAGGTGAAGACAATGCCACAGGCGAGCCTGCATGGAGCTGTGGAGAGGGCGCAGAGCCTTAAAGGGCGGTGGCGCATTGTGAATAGAATGGCCAAAAAAAATAGTACCAGCGTTCGCGACCCTCAGAACCGAGGAATGACTACGAAGAATAAAAGAGTGAAATGGATATATGAGATACGAACGAACTTACAAAACGAACACGTGATATGCTAAGAAGTCAGTACATCGATACTATTTATTTATTTATTTATTCATAGGCTTGGTTCATTTTTCACGGATCCTTGTTTGAAAAATAAGAAAAATAAATAAATTAGTGTTTTTTATGATTTCGTCATTTTTATTTCCCTTGCATATGTATTGCATTGCAGAGTCTCACATTTTTTTAAATATGAAAAATACAGTGACTAAATGTAAAAATATTGCAGTGTAAAATTACATTTATTTACAACTCGTTGTTCATGCCCCTAAAACTTAAATATTTGGGTAAATCATAAGAACGCAAATATTTCTTTTAAAAAAAAATATATATTTCGACCCAGCCAGGAATTGAACCATAAACATTACGTATACCAGGTGAATGCTCAAACCATTACACCGTAAGGTAGAATTATTTCCACTCCGTGTCCTTCTTTAGAATTTTTTTCTGACACAAGCCATCGTGTCAAAATCTCTCGTCTCGGATTCTTGTTGTATTTCACACATATATCTGTATTTTTCATCCGCCTGGACACGGGTATCGGATATATCATCAAATTATATATCTAGCGCGAGTTTCACTATACAGCTCGAGGGTGCTTTGATCATAACTCTATATACGATATGAAATGAACAGATATGATAGGCAATTTGATAGATGGCAAGGTATGGCTGAATTCTGTTCGCAATATATTGAATTTCTGATAGGGATGCCCAAGAGTGCGTGATCAAAAGATTCGTCGTCCATTATTTATTCCATCACAGTGACAAATAAGCCTAATCACGAAAACACACGTCAAAAAAATATTAGAGTATTACCAAAAATGTCTAATAATGTAATGATGACTATTCTAACCGTAACGGGTATAAAATTATAATAAAATAAAAAAAATACCAAAAATATAACAATAAGTATAATTTTTACAGAAAAATAACAAAACATTTTAACCCCGTTGTGTGCCCGTGATAGGGTTGCGGACTCGCGGATCAAAGGTCCGAGATTTAAATCTCACTTGATCCCATTTTTCCCGCCAAGTTTTTTAAATATTTTTTTATTAATACATTTCATAAAAAGTACATGTTTTTGTAAAATTCTAAACATATCTACTTTTACACATCTAGTAAATGTTATCACCGTGACTCTCCAAAACAAGAGACTAACTCTTGTGCTTGGAGAGTGACTTACACCGTTTTAGTTGTTTATTTATGGGAGTTTATAAAATTTTAAATACGAGTACATGAAAAAGAAAAATAATAACATAGGAAATATAAAGAAAACACATAAAACAATAATACATTCGTACTAATTCAAATTTAATGTTGTTTTAACACGTGTTCAAAAAATTTCTTTAGATTAATTTTAAATTTATTTTTTGATATATTCTTTTTAATCGTTTTTAGTTCATTGGGAAGATTATTATAATTTTTTACACATTTGAAGACAAAGCTATTTTGACCATGACGTGTATGGAATTTAAGAATTTTAATATTATGTTGGTATCTGAATTGATATATACGACTTTTAGGGAATGATCAGTTAATTTAAGATGAGGTGCTTATAGACGTACTCAACATTTAACGATCGTCAAGCTGCGATAAATGCATTAGAAAATGTCGCGAGTTACTGACGTGAGATGGGTTCGATTTTTGTCGATCGCCAAATGTCGCCGACAAATATCGAACATGATATTGATTAACACCAGGGCCCGTATTACGGGAAGTTTTCTGTATGAAACAATAGCACACACTTTTTTTCTAAACATGTTCAATTACAGGTTGCCGACGAAGATACTTTAACTATTCTTACAAATATACACATTTCGTACAAACATTTAAATTTTACTCTTCCCATTGTAATCCGGGCCCAATAATTATTGATTTTGACTATCGTTATTCTTCGCCGAAGTGTAGACACTAGATTTGACGTTCGTCTCGTATCGGCGACAAGTGTGTTGTATACAATTAAAATGTATTTCTTTTACGTTTTATTTATTATGGTTCGCAAACAATAAACAATACATACAAAATTGGTATGATAATCACAATTTCTCATGTTTAGATATTGTTCATCAATTATATGTGAACACAACATGCAAAAAAAAGTTCATATTTAATTTTTTTCTTAAAATTGACTAGCTTAATTAAATTCTATTAATATTATGAATATTTTATTTTAATATTTTTATTTTAATTTTATTAATTATGAATAGATTTTAATAAAATGAAATTCCTCTTCTGCAATGCTAATCTCAATTTGAAAAAAAGGCAAAGATTGGTAAAATGTTATGTGTGGTATTGTTGTATGGCTGTGAGACTTGGACTCTGAAAGTGAACGCTATGAATAGGCTGGAGGCTTTTGAGATGTGGTTGCATCTGGTTGCAGAATGCTTAAGATATCTTGGACAGACCTAATAACGAACTCAGAAGTCTTAAATCGAGCTAGAACGAACTGAGAACTCTTAACCACCATAAAAGTTCGTAAAATTTCATATCTGGGGCATATAATGCGTGGAAAAAAGTACCACTTGCTTCATTTAATTTTGAAAGGCAAGATTGAGGGTCACAGAGGGGCTGAAAGAAGACAGATGTCCTGGCTGCGAAATATACGAGACTGGACTGGCTTCAGGACTGTGGAGCAGATTTTCCGGGCAGCACAGGACAGGGAGACTTTTGCCAGAGTGATTGCCAACGTTGGGGATACCTGACAGGGCACTAA
Source organism: Micrasema longulum (assembly GCF_059751315.1). Taxonomy (NCBI): domain Eukaryota; kingdom Metazoa; phylum Arthropoda; class Insecta; order Trichoptera; family Brachycentridae; genus Micrasema; species Micrasema longulum. Next base: position 108,790 of record NW_028279180.1, on the reverse strand, counting down.
GAGAAGAAGAAGAATATTATGAAAGTTTTGGCGCTAAATTATACCAACAATTTATTTCAAATAATTTTATGTAACCAACATAAGGGACTATTTGATTTAATACATTGCGTTACAGTTCTCCTATAATTATTTAATATATTATTAAAGATATCAATATCAGCGTTACTTTCTACATAATTATATAATCTTAACATACGTGATAATGCATTAAAGTGAGCCATACTATTATTGAAGATTAGAAGATAAAATGTTGTGTACGATCTCAATCGCCGACTGGGGACATTCAGGGGTACATTCTCTAAACAAAATGTATAATCAGCATTACAATAAATAATTTTATTAAGATACATCAAGTCTAAAATCTGTCTTCTATATTCCAACTTACCTAGACTCAAATGTTCCAGGCGCTGATCATAAGACTGAAGGGTTCTGCCCAGGTTACATTTAAATGTTAGGTTATGAAGATTCAATTAAATTAATATGAGTTATGTGATGTGGTGACCAAACTACACAGCCAAATTACTACGAACTAATAAGTTGTATAAACGAATTATCATTGATACGTATTCAAAAGATTTACATATTCTGTATATGAATCCTAACATCTCTAGGGCTTTTTCTTTGATATTATAAAAATAAGTGGAAAATGCAAAGCGTGAGTCAAAATTATTCCTAGATCAATCGTGTTAACTGAATCAATTTTCTACTATTTTTTTTACTATCATGGTAAACCAGACTTTTACGTTTTTTATTAATATTATTTTAAAAGAAGCAAAAAATTACGATGGTAACATTATTTATTTTTTTTCGTGCCATATTGGATGATTTTTCCACAATGGTTTTAAATTCATATAATATTTTGAATTACCGGAAAACCAGACGTTTCGTGCCCCATGGTTCAAACGGCACGTACTACGTTACCGCGCCATACATACCAATGTTTGTTAAAAACGTTCTCGGTGGGCATGACGTGTAACATTTAAGTGCCGTGACGCCAACTGCGCCGTTTTGTATGCTAGTATTTAAACCTAAAAATGATGAATGGAGACTTGTTTTTTAAAATTGATTTATTCCCGATTTGTGAAAATGCCTTACTGTAGTTTTAATCAAATTGACGTTGGTTTTATACACGTACATATCTGAATTTCATTTAATGGGAACAATTATCGTAAATTAATTGCTCAATTATAATTTTAGGTACCAGATGACTCTTCCGATTTTCATTCCACGTCCGTTTGTTCGCGCGTTTTGGCGTAATTTATTATCAGAATGTTTCATTTGATTATATCGGGTGTTTTTTATGTTTGGTACAACATTAAATTGAAATAAAAGAATCAAATATTTGCTGGAATGAGATTGTTTTTATGGTTTTCGATAGAAAGAAAATACACTTTTATTCAACCTTTCCGAGCCTGAACGTGATAAAAATCCGCAAGTTCCTGAGGGGGTACCAGGAATACTCTAGCTAAAATGCTATAAATACGACTTTAAAAAAAGTCGTTATGATTGCCATGATAATGTTTATAAAACTGTTTCATAATATTTCGAGTTATCTGCGAAATTCGTACATTTTATTGTAAAATACTGTTGCGAGAGGATGCTTTATGACATAGCGCTGCTTTCGTTGTGATACGTTGAACAGCAATGATATTATGTTACGCAAGCCGTTCGCGGGGAGGTACAGCGGGAAGTTCGGAGGGGGGATGCATGTAAAACGTAAAGCACGAAAACCGAATTTTTGTGGTTATGTCTGAAAATATACGCCCAAATGTTGTGGAGATCAATTAACAGGACCATTTCTAGAAATAATGTTGTCGCCAAATTTGTCAAAATTTTTGCCAAATTTTTCTCGTAGTTGTGACCGACCTAAACAAGGTTTTCAGCCGAAGCAAAAACCGAAACTTATTGAAATAAGTTAAAAGTTACTTCAAAACGCCCAACATTCTGCGTTTTTATTGTTAAACCTTACGAGTTCAAGAAAATAAATGTTAAATAAAATACACAATGAAATCGATAGCATAAATTTTGAGTAAATTTGTTTATTTTTAGCGTTTTTTGTTTCTTCGTTATGTTATACATACATGTGATTTATATTTAATAGTTATTCAATGTATGCTGTTACAAAAACATAAATATGTTCTTCTTCTTTTTCTTCTTCAGCTTTATTCTCTTCACTGCTGGATAAACGCCTCTTCCAAACGTCTCCATTCCTTCCTATCACCCACTTTAACTATCCATGTTTTACCGGCAATAGAGGCAATGTCATCGACTTATCTTTTTTGTGGCCTTCCAACATTTGTTTGCCTTAGATCTTAAAAGTACTAATTTATAATCAACAAACTACAACATCAGTTTAGTTTTAATTTTTTGCACTACAACAGGCCAAGAGGCTCAATTACATAAGTGAATTACAACACAGAACACCCACGCTCGAGAAAAATCATATAAAATGTTTGTTTTCTCATCGGGAATCGAGCCCGGAACCTTCCGTGGATGAATCAAGCGTCTTGACCATTACACTACGGAGATCTGGAGCATGCGGCCGCGGTCTTAATTTGGAACTAACACTGAATTCCTTCACTGTCATACTGGGAAATTAAAAAAAGGTGATTGTGCTGACCATGTGTATTTGACTGATCACAAATCGACAATACTGCAGTGAGGGGTACAATGAAAGTTTTAAAGTTTCTTTGTTTGTTATTTTCGCGGTTTGATTGTGAAGAAATATTAATTTTTCGCTTAATTAGTTTTTTCAAAATCGATAGTGATATGCGAAACTGAAGAAAGACACAAGGGGTGGATACTTTCATTGTACACTACGGAGGCCGCTGATTTTTTTAAATTTTTATATTATATAATGGCATTACAAAAAATTGATTGACAATAATTAATAATTGTTTGAATGAACAAGAATCTAATATCTCTAATTGAGGGGGTTAAATGCAAAACCGCCACTGCGCATGATCACTGTTTTTGAGAAGATAAACTAAACCAGTAGCAAAAATACTATTTCTTTTAAATTCAATGTGCAACTTGTGCGCGGTATATACGTAGCAAAAAGACTATTAATTTCCCGAATTAACCCGAAACAAACTAAAGGTCTTAGGTTATAGATCACAGGTCACGCGGCCGAGTCACGAATCATAAGATGCATCAGAGTACAGCCGAACGTAATCCGACACATTCCGACCGCAGGTTATGGCTGAGCCGAAGTTTAAGCCAATTCTTGGCCGAAACCAAAACTGCGGCCGAAACGCGTTTATTGGCCAAAACTGGCAGAAACTCATGGTGTTGTGAAGAGCCCTTTACGTTTGGCGAACTGAACGCTGTTTTTGAAATAAATTTAAAAAAAATGCAAGCGTTGTTCGAGTGTAAGGCGTTTATTATTAATTATTATAGAGCACAAATGTAAAAAATAATCTGTCTTCATAAGTTTGACATGAGACATTATTACAAATCAAATTTTCTATCACAACAAAAAAAAACATCCTTTACATTGCTGAGAATTCGTTTTTTATTTCATTCCATTAATTATCTTGTAAATTTAATTGAGTTTATAATCAGTTAACAGTTTTAAAAAGTTTTTTGGTTGTATTATTTTTGCGAAAAGGGAAAAGCATTCAGCTAAAATAAATAAAAAAAATAACTCAACGCATACAAAATTAAAACCAATGGCCATTTTATACACTCAAATAATTTGCGATGCTAACAAAATTTTTTCTTTAATGATGTCCTTACAGCTAACATTTTGCGGAATATTGTTTTCACATTTTTTATTGATGTAAAGGCGATTGAACAACTTATGGTTCATTCTCGGTGTCTTGTAAGGTTTTGCCGCGACCTATAGTTGTGTACTTTTGATGGCCTCGTATGCAAAAACTATAAAAATTACAGAATACATAAAAATGATGACCGGATAGCACGTTTTATTGACTACCAGAAAAAGTTTATCGCGAGAACAGAAAGGGTTGCACGTCACAGGGCTGCGCGTGAGGGTCTAAACTTGGGCTTGTGTGGGCACGGCGCGTGCTCAGTTCCATTAAACCTCCGCAACGAGTTGGTCGATTTTTTAGCTTCCATAAACCAATTCTTCTTACGTTAGTTATTTGTTCTAATAATTATCATGAATAAATATTATGTATTGCGTAATTTTCTTTAATCTTTTAAATTTTATTTCTGATGAACAATACACAAGGGTCGCCCAATAACGAGAATAACTAATTTCGCATTCGCGAAATAAAGATCCGACGGGAGTATCAATAATACTCATATATATTTATGTTTTTTTAATAAAATTCTGTTTAAAAGCAATACTGAATTTTTCTCCTCTAGTCTTACAGTACTTAGAATTAATTTTTATATATTTGTTCATTTTTTTTTAATGAATGAGACCGGTGTCACCCTTTACACCGTCACACTACATGGTAAAATTGTTACGGGGGCCATCATTTGTTTTGCTATTAAAAAATCCACTTGCATGTTCACCAAAATTTTGTAACGAAAAAAGATAGGCAAATTTTAATACTACCCTTTTAATTCTCACCATTTCCGTCCCTATGACAATGAATTTACCGATTTTTTGTTCTGTATCTACCGACTGCGGATACCATGGACAGTTTATAGGACTAATGTCTCTGTAATCTGAAACCGAGTACTGAACAACGTCTTTCTTCCACGGTTCAAATTCGTATTCTCAGGTACTTCGGCCACGTTACGAGACGAAGAGACAATACGGAAAACTTAGTGGTACAAGGACGAGCAGAGAGAACTCAATCTCGCGGAAGAAGTCCTACAAGATGGACAGACTCGGTGACAGAAGCGACTGGCGTCCCTCTTCAGGAGGCCTCGAGAAGCGCTGAACATAGAAGCGGATGGAGGCGGATTGAAGTGACGTGCTTCCTCACTGCCAATGAGACTACGATTGTTCTGCCAAGAGCAAACGACTTAAAAGAATCTACTGATTTTCGCATTATGGAGTTTGGCAACGCTGGGCGATGCTACGCTCAAATCAGTATCGGTGTATGTGTGTTATACAGCCATCAAGCGGGTATATATGACGTTTAATTTTTTTTCCGTATTCTTTACTCAATAACAGATTTTTCGGAGTTATGACTCTATTTTATCGGATGTGCGACTTGTAAAAGTTTCATAGTTTCGAACTGCTTGAAATACCGTTTTCGATAAAGTCTATATAATGTTTGCGAATAATATGAAAGATTTTATGCATTTTTTTTCAACTCGAATTTTGAAGTTACATTCCGTGATATTAAATTCTAGTCTCCTCTCCTATATCCTTGCGCGAATGCATTTTCTCTTCGCGAACGGGAGAATTTCTCTGAATTCCGTTTGAATTCTACGATGGGTAACACCTGCATTGTTAGAGAAATAATTTAATATGTCCCTTCAGTTGTCTGTACTATTTATGTTTTCCCACTCTGAAATAATACACTAAGGGTTGAGGTAAACAATGAGTGGTTCGCCAGGCATTTCAAGCCCTCGAAGCTTTTAGTCGCGGCCGACAAATTTTATATCTGGGGACTAAATTAATGCTGCTGGGTCGTTAAATGAATTAGCACCGGTTAAACGTAATGTAAATTTTATTATTCTATACATTTATGTACATTTACTTCATTATTGTGTATTCAAAAATTACTCATAACATCATTAATCACTACATAACAAAATATGTATTTCAAGGCGAAAAATTAAATTTGAATTTGAATATGAAAAACGGAAAAATAAAAATACCTAATAATGAAAATAAAAAGAAGCTATCCTCCCTGAACTTTCTTCCAGTAACACAAAAGATGTAGGTTTCATAAGAGATACGGTTAAGTAAAGACTATGTTTTTTCTACTGGCATTGCCATTGGCAGGCTGGTTCTGCAAGCAGAAAGATAAATCAGCTTAAACCCCCGATGTTTAAGGTTTAATAAGGAACATACAGAAAATAATCTCCATACACCTTAGTTGATCGTAATACCACGTAATAATAATATTGTATTCGTATGTTTCCTACAAAGTAAAATTATTTTCTCAGAAGAAGAGTAGCTTTAATAAAAAAATATTGATTACATACTCGTATCACACGAAAATGTTTTTTTTTAGCCAATAGCTGTTTTCAAATTGATGGTACCAAAAAACAAAAAATAATAAAACAAAATAAAATTGTAAAAGAGTTGGTTTGTGGTCCCGTGGCATTTTATATCTTTATTTAAATTGAAAACATGTAACACATAATTTCATATTTATTTATTAATTTGACAATCGTAGTCTGCATTACTTTACGGGCTGCTAAACTCATTACATAATGCAGACTGATAATATAAGTTAGAAGTTAATGAATATAAAGCGGATAACTGCTTAACTGCCGATATGTACAGAAAAATAGATCCATTTTATCCGCAGAAACCGTATTACAACATATTACAACATACAAGCTTATTTCCCTATTAATGTGTGAATTTTGACTTGCATTTGCACGGATTCTGGGTGTGTAAAAAAATGCATGAGATCGCACGTTAGTAGAACACACAAACTGATCTCTTTCAGTATATTTGGATTATATATACTTCCAAAAATCAGCTTATAGAAATGTTTCCCAAGAAAAATTTGGCAACGAGATGCAAGAATATTGTAATCCAGCATCCCTGCTAGAAAAAATGATGGATAGAAGAATGGATGATGATTATTTTCTTTAAGATATAAGTATCGCAAAAATTGTTTTTAACCCTCTCTATTTCAAGGATGTGATTTGATTCCGAAGGGTTCCAAATTATGAAACGGTATTCTAGTATGCTGCGGACTAGTGTTTCATACAAAGTGCGAAAAATAATATTGATTCAATATTCCCAAGGAGTTTTTGGAAAAAAAAACATATTCTACTCCAACTTCGTTCCTATTTTCAAACACTGTTATTTACGACTAAAAAAAATGGCCTCTAAATTAATGGTGGGTATTGTCTAAATTGAAATACTTGCGTAAATCAGAAGAATGCAAATAGTTTTTTTCTTTTAAAAGAATAAAAAATATTGTAGGTAGGTAATAGAGAAAACTAGCTTCAGCATCACCGATGTATACGATTTTTCCTTGTAAATGTTCAATTATTTTATTGAAAAATACTCGTATCTACAATAAACAATAAATCTATTTTTACTCAATGGATTTGAAAAAAATACGTATTTAGTTATTTAATTTGAGTAAAATTACAAAACCATACCAAATTTTATTAAACGTTGATGCGATGTCCTTTATTTTTTAAAGTAAAAAGAAGCATTATGTCCTTTTTTATTTCTCATCTGTATTTCATGTTAATAAATAATACGGTTTTTTCACATTTTTTTATTAATATTATTTTTAAATAATCAGAAAATAGCGATGGTAACGGTATTATTATTTTTTCCGTGCGACGTCTGATAAATTTTCAATGATTTAAAATAGGCATATTTTAGTCACGTATTACGTTAGCGCGTCATACTAGTATGCGATGTTTGTTAGAAACGCACTCGGTGGGCATGATGTGTGACGTCAATGTGACGTGACAACTGCGAGCCGTTTTTTATATACTCGTTTCAAAACCCGAAATTATTAATTACATTTTCGTCAGTCAATTCTATTATAGAGAATGAGATATCTTGTGACTCTTTAAAAAAACATTTTTTTTGGTAGGAATTAAGAATTACTTAAACAAACACGTATTCTGTATTATAAAGTATAGATTGGATTCCTACTGTTCAAAGAGTGAATAATATAAAATATACCATAGTGTATTTTCGTTCTGAAGAGGAATCGCGGCTTAAATTTATATTGCTTATTATTTAAGTATTCCCTTATTTCCTCCCTGAATTATGGCACTTATTATTGTTATTATTATTAATTAATGGCACTAGAGTTGTGTTTTTTTACACAATATAAATATTTGCCAATTCTTTCATTTGTTTTTTTTTTTAAATGTTTTTATGAGAGTTAGGAAAATTCATCCAAAATCCTATAAAAGCGCCCAGTTTTATCTGCAGCCTTTGGACGTTCGGTATACAAACATGATAAATAATTTTGAGAAAGAGAAAAGGTACCTAGATAAAAAAAAATATTTTGATACTTTGAAAAAAAAAAACTAAATCGGTTCACTTTTGGGGTGCGGAAAATGGGACAACGAAACCTCGATTTTGTCGATTTTAGCTAGGCGTAATCAGTCCGACGCCGACGTGCAGGTACATCTGCGAGGGAGTGACAGAAAAACTAAGTTTTAATAACTATTTATCATATTTCTTTGCTACCGATTTTCTCTTAAAGCGAAGGTTTTTACTGAAATGCTATTTTTTGTTCCTTTAATTAATTTTCTTGTATATTACTGCTACCTACAAAATACCAGTAAAATAGTAGATAGATGAGAGTCATTTTTCATACGATCACAAACAATATATACCTTAAAAAGATCTTTAAAATTACACAAAATTAATGTATGTACATTGTATAATATTGAATTCATCCATTCGTGGGCGTATATTAAACTGATGTAGTATCAAAATAATTGTTCATTGACCTTTAAGACACGAATGAAAATGATATTATCCTAAATCGGTTTCAGGCTAGCAGAAGCGTTTCTTAAAAGCTTAAATAATAATATTCGCAATGTATTTGAATTTATTTTATATCTAGAAATATAAGTTTTTATGTTACGAAATTAAAGCTACTGGGCGAGATGGAAATAATTCGTACGTTTTTTTATGTTCTTCCTATTTAGAAGTTTTACACGCCTACCTATAAACGGGTTTTATTGAGGCATTTTAAACACGCTAGACTTATCTTATTCCGTATTTTACGGATTTCAGTTTTTTTAAGGCGGTCTGATTCTTTTTATTTTTACACCGTGAGTGTAATATAAAATCATGTCCTTTCTTTTTAGCGTTGCCTTAAGATTTCATAAAATAATTTCAAGGATGTTCGCTGGATTGACTTGTGTCGGAATTTGGAAAAGATTTAAAATCTTGTGTACCACTCAATAATTTACTGATATATTATATTTAAAGGTACGGATTTTCGCAAATAGAAAACGAAAATTTTCTCAGTAAAATTGAAATTTTGCTAAAATTCACATGTACTGCATATATGGAATAAATCAACACTTAAAATTTATATTTAATGTTAATTAAAAGCTAACATTGTTGTGATTTCAATATTAGACTCTTTTAGAGTCGTTCTTCTGTTCGTAGCGACGACATTATATTTACTAAAGAAGCGTTCTGCAACTCCAAATACTCTGTAGCGCTGCTTAAGCAGCATTGCTTAAGCAATGGTTGGAAAGGAGCTTTTAGTAGCCGACAATATGTCCTTAAAATTGATGTCTCTTATTCCTCAACAATGTTTTGAGTTTGTCCAGATTTTTGTAGACAATTACTGGCTTCAACTCCTTAGGAGCTGTTAATATATACATTTTACAACAGACAAGAAGAATATTTTAAACAAGGGAATATAAAGTCTAGGCATCCACAGCGCTTATGACCTGTCATTGGCTGGTTTAAGTGGCCGCTTTACACACTGTGTAACATTCACCATTCTGCCTGTATTTGAACATCTATATTTCTTCGGCTCTTTTATCCGTTGACGTTTTTGAAGTTAAAGTTCTTCATGTCTGTTGTAAAATGTTAATATTAACAGCTCCTAGGGGGTTGAATCCAGCCATTGTCTACAAAAATTTGGACAAACTCAAAACATTGTTGATGAATCCACCTGGTCGAAGAAGAAGCATAAAAATTGAAAAACTGTTTTCAGGCGTTGCCTAGTATGTAGGTGAAATAATTCAATCAGATAAATATCACCCGCAACAATATAGGTTTCAGCTCTTTAACTTTAAAAAAGTCAACAGATAAAAGAGTGGAAGGAATAAAGATGTTCAAATACAGGCAGAATGGTGAATGTTACACAGTGTGTAAAGTGGCCACTATAACCAGCTAATGACAGGTCATAAGCCCTATGGATATACTTTTATATTCCCTTATGTAAAAATATTCTCTTATTCCTGTTCATCGATTGAAGCATTAGGCGATGAAAGTGAGTATACCCATCCAAGAGCTCATTTTGAGGAAGTAGTCTGAAGAAAAGAATTTTTGAGAAGTTTCGTGTAATTTATTTTGATTTAAGGTGGTCAGATTTGCAGCCACAGATAGGCAAAATAACTGACCAATATGAACGCAGGCTTCATTTGTTGTAATTAATCTCATGTGCAGAGAAAGTTTATTGAATCTTTTTGTAGTTGTGTTTAGATCCAAATATATTTCCCCATAATTATTTGAGAGCATAACATTCCTGATTTCGTCGTTCAAGACTTGCTTTCGAGTCTTCTTATTTGTTCCACAAATGGTGAGCGGAGTCATCTTAGATGACTCACCTCTCCCCACCGTCTTCATTTACCCCCCGATTCATCTCTCAAGATGATTAATCTTTTTCGTAAAGAAAACAATATATTGGTATATTTCGCATCTATTCGCAAATGTAATTTTTTTCGAATAAATTCATGTCTATTTCGTAAAAACGAAAATTCCGTACCTTTAATAATAGTATATTATATTTTTTATGAACGGCTATTTGTAATTTATGCTTCACGACATGCCTTACTTTGTACAAGGTTTTTAAAAAGCAATATGTTTTTAAGTGATACTTAAATAGATTATCCGTAGGTTTATTTAAGTTTTCCCGTAAACCAATATTCGTCCCAATCCGTTGTAGGGCACTCACCATTATACTGATAGTAAATAAAACAGCCATTTCCCGGTTTAGATTTTTCTTAGCCGCTTTAAACCACACTTAAGATTTTATTGCACTGCCAGTGATTCTCAATCACACCGGTTATCAGAGATTCTCGTTAAAATGTATATATATATATATATATCTTTTGTTAATAACATAATTAACTATAGTTTTTGTTAGGTTTATTTCTAACAATATTGTGAGTTTGTTCAAATGTCTAGAGACAAAGAAAACCCTTCTCTGAAATGTTTTCCATCCCTGTTGTAATTTGTTAATTTATTTTTATTTGGTTTGGATCTATTGAATATATTTTTTTGAACAAATAGGATGAATCAAAAACTAAAACGTCTTTAGAAAACTGTGTTGGGTGATTAAGATAAATTTAAAAAACACATATTTTTTAGCTGTTAATCGCGTCGAACAATACTTTAAAACAATCGTTTTGCTGTTTATCACGCCAGTTGTCAAAAACCTAAGTGCGATGTGATAGGATGTGGTCGTGACGTGTTACTGAATAGTCCAGTGCCCGATGGGACGCGGGTTTTGACGCGGGAGTGCCATCGGTCGTCGCCATGCCCGTGTGCTGCTGGCCTTGCCGCTCGCGCAAGGCGCGCTTCGCGGGCAGCCGGTCGGGGACGCCGCTGCCGTCTCCCGCCCGCCCCTGCAAGGCGGGCAAGCCGCCCACCATCAAGGTCTCCGAGGCGCCGGAATATGGCAACGGTAAATTCATTTACATTTTTTTACTTATTGATTAAACACAGTTCTTGCTACCCTCGTGTTAGCAATATAGTCATGAGGAAGAATGACAATATCTTACAGAAGCCTTAGATATAATATGCCTAACTCACGATGAAGGAGGCAATGAAAGCAGTAGAGTTAAATTCAATCAAAATTGCAGTCTCCTATTTGTTTTTTTTAAGGGTAACTCTTTTGTTGACAAAAAACATTGCTTTTTAGTATGAGCGAAACCGATAAGAAGTAGGAAGACCTACGGTCTTTAAAACGGTTTTCGGGTATGCGGAGGGACTGCTTTCACTTATCGAATGAGTTTTTTTTTTAAAGAATAAAAAATAATAACAACGCTCGCGTAGAAACACACAAAATAAAATATAACTATGTCAGAAATAATGTGAATCTGCTCACTAAAAAACAGATGCAATTCAAAAATGTGCATATTTTTTTTAAGTACAAATTTTGAGCAATTTTTCACAAGTTTGTATTTCAGTTGGGATACTAGTTCCCTACACAATTTTACAACAAAATTATGTTGAAATTAACATATTACAACAGAGATGAATAACATTTAAGAGAAGGTAATTTAGAAGTCTAGGCATCTACAGGGCTTATGACCTGTCAATGGCTGGTTTAAGTTGGAAGTTGTATTAAGTTGTATGAAGTTGTATGAAGTTGTATTAAGTATTAAGTGTATGGAAGTTGTGTTGGTCTAAGTAAAGGGAGTTGAATCCAGTCCTTGTCTACAAAGGTTTGGACAAACTCTAAATATTGTTTTGTTGAAATGTTTATAAATTAGCCAGCAACGACAAATAGTCACTCTGATTAAGGACAGGAATACAGTGAAAGTAATTGTTCGAATCACATATTTCCACTTAACGCAGGTGGATTTCCAACTTGTTTTTCTTCTTCAGCCTTGTTCTATTCATTGCTAGATAAAGGCTTCTTTCAAACGTCTCCATCTCTTCCTATCCCCCGCTTTTATCATCCATGTTTTACCGGCAATGCCATCGACCCATCTTTTTTGTGGCCGTCACTACTTATCCTGGGTGTCCACCTGTCATCATTTTGCCTTGCCAAGTGTCCTGCCCACTGCCATTTTAACTTTGCTGTACGATCCATGATATTCACGACTCCGTTTCAGCGCCTCATTTCTTCGTTTCTCATTATGTCTCTTAGACGGACACCGAACATCTGTCTTTCCGTGGATCGTTACATTCATTTTAGTTTCTGGCTACTTTTCTGTGTCACATACGTCATTTCTAGTCCATATGTCGTCCCTGGCTATATACTATTTATTCACATATAGCAAAATTGATGTTTTGGCTCCTGGAGGGCACTTGTGAGAGATCATTAGATCAACCGCTCTCGGGAAAACGAATGGTTCTGATTCATAAGATGGTTCTCGTGTTTCGCTTAAACTGTACGAATAAAGCGTGTAGGAATATTTACGCGGGCACGAAGCGTACGAGTGTTAAAATCTTATAACAATATCGTTGAAACGATTGTCTTTTAGCCTAAACTATGAGTTTTCAGACAGCGTGATCACTTTCAACTGACTTTTTACGTAGCCTTTAATTATATATCAAATTAAAATGATTAACTTCTTAAATACGAATGTTTTTTTGAAGTTAATAAATTTTTCTTTACTATGCGAGTGGAGAGCGTCAAATATACGTTATTTTTATAATTTAAGGCAGAATCTCTAACATCGAAAATCGTACTACAAGATGGCTTTGTTTATGTATCCCGAATATTGTTTTTAGCAAATGGTTTGCCAAAGTGCATTCTTAAAGCGTAACAAAAGCACCTTACTTTAACAGATGACAAAATGCCGACATATCAGGGGACGGTGCGGATCGGGAAATTATGATGATATTTTTATTTCTCGATAGTACATTTTTCGCTAACCTCTTTGTTGCGTAAACTTCGTCAATGTACCGTATCTACTCGCGTGCGTAAGTACGCACTTACGTTACTTCTTACCTCCATCAAATATTTCGCTTGACTACCCCCAAACATTCAAAGTTCTTTCTCAATTTCATTTTTATGAGAACAAACAGCCTTACAAAGCGCCGTTTGAATTACAAACTTAATATCTTAATGGCCATGGATTCTAAGCGTAGGTAGGTACTTATGCTTTATTCTATGTAAAAAGTAAATAGGTACCTTAAATATTCTTTTGTTCTTGTGAGAACTCTTATTTTCTACTTTCTTTGCCGCGGTAAACTTTTCTAATTCAGATTCTGAAGGTAAATTGTGGCGAATAAATTACCCCCTACCCGAGTGAATAACAAAAGATCAGTCAGTAGACATTTATATTTTGCACGGGTAAAAATAATAAAAATGAGTTATGGTTTGTGCCTTTTTTTAATAAATGCTTTAAGTTCTATAAACCCTTTTACACTCTATCTTTTGCTGTTGCTCTTATGTGCCCAGTCGAAACTTTATTGCATGTTTTATCTTGAATAAAGTTAAAATGCCTTTTTAAACTAATGCAATTCTACATTGGACAGCAAATATACAACTCTACCCTCGACATAGAAATGTGGTGATGTTGTCAAGCTAAATAGAGGGCTAGTCTCGTTTCTTAATGCCATTGGTCGAGGAGAGACGGAGAAGTTAATGACTATTGAAAGAAGACAAAACTTTTGCCAAAATCTCTTTCTCTTCCTGTTCAAACACTCGTAATTTTATTTGTTGTAAGTTTTAAAAATATTAATTTCAAGTTGGGAAATATGCTCTTTTATTGTGTTAACGGAATTTACTTAAGAAAAAACACTCGCCGGTCTGAGTACGGGGTACCGACCCTTGTTAGACTCACACTGATGCCTTAATTTAAAAAAAATATGTATGTAATATATCCGTGCACTCTTCTTTCATTTGTTTGGATTTATTTTTAAAAGCTTATAAGCTGCAGATTGGCAGTCTTGAGTCTCGACCTGTAATCCGTATATGCATGTTTATCTGTTTTTTGTAAAATGCAGAAGACAATTTTTTTTTTATCGAACCAATTTGCGTTCTGTTTAAAATCGCTTGAAAAAACCAGCAGATGCAATAATTGAACTAATGTGTGTTTTTAAATATAAGCAAAAATAAATTTCACAGAACGTAATATAACCTTTATTCTATGCGATTTCTATCATGATTTGGGCCTTTGTATGGACAGGGATTGCGGAAATATTGAGAAATGTAACTCCGCAATCAAATTTGAAGTTGAAGATTAACAAAAAGCAATTCCGTTTGTTTGCTTTAATCAATATATATGTACTTCTCGTACCGTGCCATATTTGCCAAGAAGATGAAGAGATTATAAGGTAAATTTGTATGCATGGTCGTAGTTATACAAAAAGCAACCAGATGCAATAATAATAACGAGAAACTGAGATTATATCTTGGAATCCTCATCACTTCATTGTCTGCAGCGAATCTGGATCATAGGTGAAGTGATTAGTATTACGTGTCAGGAACATCTAAATATTGAAGCGTAGAATACCAATAGTCTTGCAGCTACAAAGCGCATGGACGAGTAAAATTCTAACAAATTAAAATTATTAATAAATTCACAAAAATAAACATTGAACAGAATAGTAAATTTGTCAACTGTTCACGCTAAAAAGTAAACAATTATTTTGTTTTATAATAGGTACGCAAAATTCCCACTCAATTTTATTTTTAAAAATTAGTATTACACAAACGAAGAATAAGAATTGAAGTATCATTTGTATTTTATTAATAAGAAGATTTTTAATGTATTATGTATTTATCAATAAATTCACTTTTAGTAGCACTGTTCTTATTTAAAATGGAATGTAGTGTTTCAGATAGTAAAATCTTGGTACATTCGTGACACAAATAAATAAGTACATTCCTTAACGGTTTTGATGGTTTCATGTACGTTTTTATGAATGTAAAGTAGCAGGCGCACTTTTGAAAGTTTCCGTTATTCACTACTTGTCACATATTTTGATAAAAATAAAGTGGTAAACAATGCTTTAATATGAATAGTCTTATTTTTCCACCTTCGTTAACATATTGATCACTTAAAAACATGAACACAATCCAACTTATTTTCTAATTTTAAGCTACTATTGGACAGAGAAACTATATTTCACGTCCAGCCGGTACTGAGCGCAAAAAAGTTATGATTCATTAAGTCAGTTCATAACATATTATTTATTTATTAACGGACATTGTCCTTGTATATTAAGAACCAATATAAACGTTTAATACCATTAAAGTTACGGTAAAAGTTTATCAAGAACATATTTTTGAATTGATATGAAATATTTTAAGGATTTCCATTTCTTATATTTCTTCAGGTAACTCATTGTACAATTTTAAACCCTTGTACATTGAGTTTTGAGACTCTGTTTTCCTCTTCATTATAATCTTTTTAAATTTTAATTTTAGTTTCGTATGTGTAACTTTGTAGGTTAAATTATGTTATATTTTTATTTGATTTAACCCCTAATTGTTTTATGAATTAAAATAACTACATTATATTTTATTGGCTGCTTTACTGTGAGAAACCAAAGTTTATGCATTATTTTTACATTAGAATATATAAGATCTGTTGTAAGTTTTATCCCCATCGCCTTATTCTATTTATTTATTTATACTTTTACAATGTTTGTATTCTTTTTTTTTAGAGAATAATGTTCCTCACTGGGGTGTCCCGTGCCGAGGGAAACATTTTACAATATGTAAAACATGCCTTAAATTAGTTATTTAACACAAAAATAAAATAAAAACGTAATTAATCTAATTAACATAATTATCATTAACCTAATAAGCAATATAAACTAAAATATACATTTTTAATTTCTCCTTCATAGGTAAATAGTTATTTAAATGTGAGAGATTAAACTTGATATGTTTTATGGCACGTTTTTATATCGGTTTCGATAGACTTCTGCATAACAGCGTTCACCTATACCTCGTGACAAGTACGATAAACGGGATTTTATTTACTTCCACATCTCTCTGATAAAACCGTACCAAATTGATTCACATCGTCAGTTCATATTTAACGACCCATCAATATTTTACGAGGTTTTGCTTATTTTGTCAAGGAATATTTTACGAATTAGCTCAGCGCAAAATGGAGCAAGGGTAATCAGCAAAAGTAATAGGAGATTATATGCCAAATTAATTATCTTCCATGCGAGCAAAATATATCGTGTTTTATATCCCATAAAATAAAAACGACGTTAATTAAAATTCATTTTAGGTTACAGAGTTATTATCAATTGAAAATAGAGAACAAACAATTTTTTTTTAAACATGTTTGATTGCAGGTTTACAGGTTTAATTACTCGACGCAGATTAAACTTTCGCTTTCGTTTAAAAAGGGCCCTTTAGATTTAGTGCATGGAACAAGTACATATAGAACATACAGTACATATAGAACGGCTCTTCTTTTGTATTTCATTGGTAAAAGTTCAAGATTTTCTTACTATTCTGAAAAATTGTTTAAACTTCTTTATTAGTGTTTTTTTTTTTACTTATTTCGTTTTTTTTCTTGAATTTATTTATAAGTACAAAATATTTCTCTTCATCATTATTTTTTTACATCATTTAAAATTTGTATGCATAAATATATACTATTTACCTAATTATTAGTTTTAAATAATAATACATATATTTTTTTTTTTATCATTTAATCTTATTCAAAATAGTTTTTTTAGTTTTTTTTTTTAACTGGTTCAAAGTATTTCTAATGCCAAATTATTATTTTCTATCAATAATTCTATAATTGGTAATTTTTTTTTTATGTACCTGTAGTTTATCTTTTTTAGACTTTCTTGATTTGTTAATTAATAATATTTTTTTTAATGCTTTGTATTACTTATAATTATGCTTACATGTATGTATATTAAATTGTATCTGTAACTTATATGTAAAAGGCACTAAGTGACGTTTACTTCAATAAAATAAAATAAAATAGCGTTTCAAATCTTTGATTTGGTTTTTAGTTTAACAACAAACGTGTAACGAACGATTTCAGTCCAGGGTCCAGGAGTTGGCAAAGAGGATAAATACGGAAAGTGTATGGCCTATTTCACGTTTATCGTCCCAATTCACAAAGCACGGTAAAATGAGGGTTAATGGATACTTATCTATTATTTCCTTTTTTTCGTTACATTTATTTAGTTTCTACTTGCAGGTTTTTTTTAAAAATCGAGTGGCGATTAATCGGACCTTATACTCTAAGAATCGGACTCATAGTTTACTGGTTAAGGCATTTACATAAAATAATTATAATACGATAAAAATCAATACACTCGGTGTTATTTAGATGTGTCGGGTGGATTTTTACTATTGTGTGAAAACGGCCTATGTCTTGCAAAATATTGAGTTTCGACAGTGCTATTTGGGAAAACCCGTAGAATAAGAAAAAAAAAGTTAAAAGAAAAGGGTAAAATTAACGAGTTTACGAATAAAATATAAATTGTTTAATTTAGTCGACCTAAAGAAAAAAAATGTAAAACCTATATGCTAACATGTAATATGTAATTTTAATCTTGTTAGCAAGTTTTAACATTGTGCAAAAACAGATTATTTTTATTATACGTTTTAAATCACATCGATTATATTACAACTTTACGTTAGTTTTATGGTTTAAGGTTGGGTCGATTTGATGGTCGATCTTGAAAAACTGACCATTTTTACTATTCATTATAAATATTTATTTATTTATCAGCAGACATGTACAAGTATGTAGGTATTCTATTTCTTAATTTGTTTAACCTGTACGGTGAGAAAATCATGAGAAGAGCGCTTCAGAACTGGAAAAGGGGTATAAAGGTGGGTAGTCAAGTAATAAACAGCCTTCGTTTTGCATACGACACCGTATTACTTGCACAAAACGAATCCGACATGGCGGAGCTGATCGACCGGATGGAAAAAAGAGGCGAAATTATGGGTTGGAAATAGAACTAGAACAACAGAAAAAATACCAAACGAATGATTATTGATAGTGCTGATCTCTTACGACTGACGAACGGATTGCAAGGTTTGGAATTTGTGCAGGATTTCATACACCCAGGTTCTCAAATCAGTGTAGAGGGTGGATGTAAGACGGATATAAAAAGGCCAATTGTTCCAGGCACAAGAAGCAGATGAATATTTCCTGCTTTTTGGTGTGGCCAAGTTAGGGATATGGTCGGGGGAGACCTTTACTTGGCGGTGCATGCTGCGGAGAACAAAGCAGATTGGAGACGTTTTGGCTTACCAGAGGTTCCACCATAGATCAAAACCCTCAGCATTGAGGAAACGAAGGAGACGAAGAAGATATAGGTGCATCCAGAGGATTTTCACAAAAGATTTATTAGTAGTCAAATAACCGAATTTGGAATTGTAATACAATCAACAATTATATAATGTAATAGAGGGCAGGGCGGAATACGCACTGACATAAATAATGAAATGAAATATTTGAAGTTTTTGGTAAAGTATGTAATGATGACATTAAGCCTAGTACATCCGATAGTAGTGTTATGATATCATGTTTTCATATTGTAGGCATGAACGTATTTAAAATAAAAGAATCAGTTACCTACCTTAAAACAAACGCTAGTCTAGAAAGGTAACCGAGGACCTAAATTAACTATGTATATTTTTTCTAGTAATTTTCTTTTAGTAATATTGTTTTGTATATATGGTGATATGTTTGTTGTTGAAGTGTTATGCATATATTCTTCCAACCTCAACACAGGACTTTCCTTCCATGGAGTTGGGATTTGTGTCACAATAAATGTTACACAAATAAATTAATAAAAGCTTAGAATAAAAATATATTTTCCATTAAACCAATCAATAACCAGAAAAAAGAACGTTTAGTGGTGATATCGAAAGTATTGGAGTATAATTAATTTAATTATTATTAAAAACGGTTTAAAAAGCATCAATTGATTATAATATCAGGGAAAAAAATCGTAAGACGCACTTTTTTATTGTGAAAATTCAACCAAAAATTGGGGTACGTTTTATGGTTCGATGCGTCTTATCGTCTCAAACATGTTGTTTTTCTAAAAATTGATAGATACATTTGGTGTGCGTTTTATGGTTCGATGCGTCTTATCGTCCGCAAAATACGGTAAATAAAAACATATTCCAAAAATATTACTGGTTTCTAGTTTCATTTAATGTATAAAGTTTATTGTAGTATTTTTTTGTTTTAAGTACTTGAACTCTTATTTAACGGCTTTTCCTCTTTTTCACATAACACTTTATCTGATCTTTCTATAATTGGCGATACAGTACCGAATATCCTTGTCCAAGTTTTCTAAAAGCCGAGAATCTGGCATCTGAGTAAGGTATGTAATTTATCGCAAGTCTTAGCTAGTAAGTATTATCAAAAAGGTTAATCGAAGTTTAGTATCCCAACGCAAATTCCCTTAAATAATAAATCTTTTCCGTTACAAAACTGAGAGTGTTGAGATGAGATTTTTTTTGGTGTTAAAGAACCCTACACTAATAATGGTATCAGCTTTTTGACCTCCCAAACGTCAGAGTTGGAAAAAACGCGTGTTTAAACATCTAGGCAGACAGGCGCCGCGCCCGCGCCGTGGCGCATTTGCTTATATGAACAACTGTGAAACTAGCGTCGCGGGTTTGATTTACGCCAAAAAAAAAAGCCATGAAAGAATTTTCTCAACTGATCTAGGTGTCGTGGTGTATTTTTTATAACTTTCTTTGTATTTTTTATATCTTACTTCCGCATCTTCTTATTCCCGCCTGCTGGTATGCCTCTAAAATATTAACAAGAAATAGGGAAATATCACATATTACGTATACCGATAAAAAAATGGGAAATGGATTTTAGTAAAAAAAAAATATTTTCAAAATCAACATGAATATCGTGGAAAAATGTTTTCATTTATAATTATGAAAATAAAATTATTTAAAAATACGTCTCCATGAAAACGCGACATGTTTGGTCTTGACAATTGTGACGTCAAGATTTGTGAAGACGTTATATTTAAATTTAAACGGTCACAAACAGAGGTTAAAATTTAACCGAATCGTGACGTATTAGGGGCGTGGTCAATGCAATGAACCGTTTTCGCGGAATTATATTTTTTTTCCTTACCAATATGTCCAAAAAAACTTGTTTTTACTCGACGGTATTTTACAAAACTTTATTAATTTATAATTGTAAAAAAAGTAATATTTCCCTATTGCGGAGAGGAATAATATATTAAATTCCTTCCACGATTCCACCTTCTTCTCTGACTCATAAAGACTCCATGCGCCTAGACTGTGTATTCAAATCATATCTACCATCGAATATGTTTCTACAGTATCTCTGTTTAACGATCATCGCTTCTTTTCCCTTTGAAGACTACTATCGATATCAATTCATTTATATACGCATATTGTCATATCTGCCTTTTTATAACTTTTTTTTTCGTTTTTGGTTTGAAACTAAAATGATATAAATAACGCATTGTTTAAGTGTTTGTTTGGAAGAAATTTTCATTTGGTGAAACATCCACAAATGTACAAAGATGTAAATGCAAAAAAATAAACAAATAAAATAAAAAAAGGAGGAAAATCTAGTTTTAAAAAAATGGGGAATGTTACACAATGTGTAAAACTAAACTTAAATTTTAGCTAATCTGAATTCCTGAGCCTGTATTTCGATAAGAATATAATAGAGTTATCTTTTATTGTCTTTTAAATAAGGTCGAATTTTCTGTATATACTATATTATATTATGTAATATAATTTATTTAAAAGGATGTTTTCACACTAGAATATTTCGTAGTCCCTGGACTGTACCTGAAGCGTAAGACTGATCATCTTACATTCATGTAACAAAAATGATCGATTTACGCCGTG
Organism: Micrasema longulum; assembly: GCF_059751315.1. Taxonomy (NCBI): domain Eukaryota; kingdom Metazoa; phylum Arthropoda; class Insecta; order Trichoptera; family Brachycentridae; genus Micrasema; species Micrasema longulum. The sequence continues at coordinate 87,464 of NW_028279180.1, read as the reverse complement.
ATTGGTGTACCAATGCAGTTCCATTGCAGTGCGGAAAAGAATTGATGATGATGATAAAAAATCAATAAAAGTATACTTATTTTCGTACGGAAAATTCTATTTTATTTTAAAGACAACTGGGGATAACTTCCCATTGTAATCAAGGCTTCGTAATAAATACCCGGAACAGCGATATAGAGTCCGTGATACTACTAACGCCAGACACACCCCTCGTCGAATTATCAAATAATTTATTTTCAAAACGTACGTATTTCGAAGATAAATTCCGTTGGCAGGGTAAAATAATCATATCCACTTACAGTAACAAAGTGTGAAAATAAATCTAGAAGTTTTCGGTCTATCAAAAATAACAAGGAATCCCAAACAGACTCGAAGCTTTGAAACCACAAATTGGTCCAAAAAGACTTTATACCTACTTAAAAAGTTTGTTGAACCAAAGTGTGTTGTTTGTACAAACTTGCGACTGTAATTGCGAAGCTCTTTTGTTATTTGTAGATTCAGCATTTGTTTTTATAAGTTTACCAAGTATTTCGGTGTTATTAAATGATAAAATTTTGTATTAACTCTTTGAAAATTCACTTCCACAAGTACTTAGAATGAGGTAAAAATTCATGTTTTACTACTGGTAAGTAGAGGTTAGTTCAAGTGATCGCTTAAACTTTCTGTGTTTATAATTTGCGCTTATATTTAATAATTGTTTTTCTTAATTTTTTCCATACATTTTTTCAAATAAGAAACGTAAAGGTAAACAATTCCGAAATATTTTATTTACTTTGAAACGCGTCTGAAACGAAAGATTAACCATCTTATCTTAAAATACAGTGCGCTATTTACCATTTTGTTCTACATCAACTAAACATGAGCTTTTTTGTGATTTTCCCAATATTTTAGTTAGTTGTGTGGCCATTTTTCAGTTAGAGATAAATAACCGTCCAATAAAATGTAAACTTGTTAGATGTTAAATCGGGAAGCGAACTTTGGATGAATGGTTTCTTATAAAGATAATATTAAAAATATATTGCTTCATTTTATTGATTTTTCCGTCTAATTTCCACGAATTATTTGAATTAAACCTATGTTCTGGTTTTTTTTACAAACGCCATATACATTTTGTTAGGTACCGCTCAATATATGAGTAATAAGGAAAAGTGCCTTTAAAAATGTGAGTCATTTGCCTTCGAAAACAAATCCACTGTCTGTATAAAACAGATCCTCCCTTCCCTTCGGTGGGTGAAAATTTCTATAAAATATCATCAGTTCTATACAGAAGCAACAAATCTGCCATTTTTACAAATTTTTTTTTTTAATATATGGAAATGTGATATATATATGGAATATAACATAATATGGATATGTACAAATTAACAAATTCAAAGGAAATTCTCGAACCTTTATTTTTTGTGCAAGTATTTACTTAAAGGTAAAATTATCAAACGGCATTCAACCGAAAATACACCTAAAAGAATTGAATAAAAAATAAATTAATGTACAGCGCTTCCGAATGTTTAATAACTCTACGTTAATGTGTTAGTGTCTGTCGGTAAACCAAGTAAACAAACAACTTGTGTTTGTGTTGGCAGGCACAGTATAATATTTTATTTGAAAACACTCTTTGACTAGCACATTAACAAAGGGTTATTGAACATTCGAACTGTACATAAATATGATGTTTACGTACTATGTAGGTAAATTTAGCAACACCCACATAAAATGTACCAAGAGTATTACTGATACTCTCGTCGGGTCTTTATTTTGTGAATGCGAAATTACATACGTTACTTTCGTTATTGGTAGATTCTTTTGTTTTGTTTGTCAGAAAGAAAAATGAAATGAAAGAAAAAAAAAATAAGCCATACATAACATTAATTCATCGAAATCATTAGTACAAATGATTAACCTTTAAAGAATTGGTCAATGGTAATTGAAATATAAAATGTAGGGCATAATCGTCAGACTAAATTGACGTACAGACGTTAAGTCGACTGTGGTGTTTCCAAGTGTAGTCGGAGAGGTTTGTACAAGATTTGGTATAACTAGCTAATCACTTGTACTGGGCGCTCCACTTCCACTATCCAAATTTGAAATCTGGCGCCTCCAGTCCAATTCTTTTTGTTGCAATCGACGTAGCCGACAACGTTCAGCATTTGTTAGTCGTGGTGCACGCATTTTATTGGGAGTTTCAGATTTTACAGCCTTCTTTTTCTTCTGAGGATGCGGCATTTTCCCAATATCTAAATATGTACTGCTTTTCAATATTTTATACTTCTTGTACTGTTAACGTCTAACTTACGTTTTCAGCTCTCCGTAGACACCTTGATCATTAAAATCGATCGAATCGTTCCGGAGATACAACGGAACTGAGCGCGCGAGGTGCCCACACAAGCCTAAATTTAGACCTTTTATCGCAGCGTTGTCACCTTGCAACTCCCTATCTGCTCGCAATAAACTATTTCCGTTATCGTCAAAACAGAATATCCAGAGTTTTTGCACACGAAACCCTCGAAAATACACAAATATTGGTCGCAGCAAACTCATACATGACACCGAGAACGAGCCACAAGTTAATTTGCATTCATATCAAACATGATTTGTGAATTTAAAAAAATGAATGCACGTACCTACGAGTAGGTAGATATATTTATACACGCAAGCGGAATATTTTAAAACCCACTTTAGAGCTAAAATACACTTTTGATTTCTCCATCATAATATCCCCACCGTAGCCGATGGTGCATGGGTCACTCCCCCGTTACACGAAATGCATCGTATCTCGATCATCTGCTGCGTAAAAAGGTCCAGGGAGATAAAGTAATGTATTCAAAATCACCTTTTTTTGTCGACCTCGCCAGGAATCATACCTGGTACCCCAAGAATGGTAAACGAACACTACTAGGCAGACTTTTCTCAATTCGATTTCCATTCTCAGGGTTTTTACTCGACTGGAGCCGTCTAATTATAATCACTTGTCCAGGATTCTGGTTCCATTTCAAACACATATTTGTCTTCTAAATTTATTGCAACAGAGAGGGAAAACATTTTCAAAAAGGTAATATGGAAGTCTAGGCATTTACATTGGCTAGTTAGCCAAAACCTGTTCAAAAATCCACTTCTGTTCTCTCCACCGCAATAAATGTATGTACTATTATGTATACCCATAATTTTTTTACAAATATATAAAGATTATTTAATTTTTTTTTCTTGTGCTTCTTAATTATTTTTTTTATTTTTTGCTACTTTTGCGTAAAATACAAGTCTGTCTTTATTTTTTAAAATGCATTTCTGTTTTTTCCACTGCAATATATTATATTTATGTACCATATGTATAGTATATCCATATATTGTATACTTGTAAATCAAGATGATTTTTCAATCATTTTTATTTTTTGCTACTTCTGTGTAAAATACATATCTGCCTTTATATGTATAAATGTATGTAAAACATGTACAAGCCTACAAGCCGTTCAAGTAAATAAATTAATAAATACGTAGATTTCCATATTCCCTTCTCAAAAATGTTTTTCCCCTGTCTTGCAATAAATTTTCATGTTAAAAATACATCCAGCAGGAAGAAGGAATGAATTTTTAAAAAAATGTATCGACGTTCCCTACGTATACTATCGAATCTGCATTTAGCGAGTTTTACAGGAGAGCAAAAACAAACAAATAATGATTAATTATTTGAGAATCTATCAGATACTATAGAATTGCCAAATATATATTTATCGTATTTCAATTGACACATGTTTGGCGATTCTACAATATCTGATAGCTTCTTAAAAAATATATAAAGCTTTGTTTTTGCTCTTCTGATAACCTTGCAAAATGCAGATTTGATAGTATACGTAGGGACCGTAGATATGTTTCATAACGAAATTTTCAACAGCAAAACATGCAAATATTGTTAAAAAATGTTTTTTATTACGTTTCCTTTTTCAACATTTGCAGTTTTCGCATTCGCCAGACAATATGACGGGATAGAATTTTCTGCTGATAAAGATGATGTATCTGATGTCTTAAACTGCTTTGTTATTCCGTGAATGCTGTGTTGTGTTTGTCCCTACCACGTAACCTACATAACCCTGGAAAAATCTGCTACTTTTGTTCCAGTTTTTATACGTGGATTTACTTTGTTTACCCACTATCATAGATAGAAATTTTATGTCCTTTTTACTGTATTTCCACGTTAGTTTCAAAACCACTATTCGCAAAAATTATTCCACTTCAGAAAGACACATAAAATAAATCGATTATCAACGTTTATTTAGGATTTTTTTGTTGAATTTTATCATCATGATCATCATCATTTACTTTCCGCACCCAATGGTGCTTAGAACACTGCATCGGTACACTAATCGCAGCTTATCTTGATCATCTTCCTAGCATGAAAGTAAGATGATCAGTCTTTCGCCTCAGGTCCGAGGACTATGAAATATTATAGTGTAAATATTTGACATCAACCATGTCGGGAATCAAACCAGAGACCTTTTGCATGGTAATCAAATGCGCTGACCATTACACCACGAGGTCAACTTCAATTCCAAGGCCGGATTCAAATCTTACTCCATCAAAACTCGATTCCTATTTTTCCGGTGATGGTTATTTACGACTGTAGACTGATGGTTGCTGAGAGTTGGAGTTTCTACCCCAGTTAGAGATTGTCAGAGACACAAGGTTGCTGTTTTAAAGGTATTTAATACATGGCGAATGAGATACAGCGCTTGGTTGTTTAGCACGAGCGTAGCGGAGATGATGGGTTAAAGAGACTGCACTTGAACTGCATGCTGGAACTGGGTGACTTCGTCGAGGTGCACTGACTGAGTGAATTGAACTTGTTGGGCTGACTGACTGGCGTTGCCACGACTTGTAGTCTTTTTATAGGCAACGTTCCTTTGTAGTTCATTTCGTCAGGGTAAAGACAATGTTTATGTACTGCAGAACGATGCTTCCGATTTCATGTGCAATACTGTTAGAGTTGCATCGTAATGTTGTATTGGATTCTATAGAAAATGATGACATTGCTTTCTTCGGTCATCACACTATTTCAGGTAAAACGTTTAAGCACGTGTGTGTCATCGATTTTGGACCATGAATGTTACAGCAATTTTAGGAAATGGTCCGAAAATAAATTTTGTTCTCTCTTTAAAAAAGTAAAAAAAGAAATTGGGTACACATTTACGTTCACCGAATTTAGTACGTTGGTTGCGTACAAGTATAATATTTTTTTCTATTGCTATAAATTGATGTGGCTGATCAAAAGTTATATCTTGTGAACGGTGACAAACGTGAAACGTTTTCGCTAAATAGGTAAATAAAAAAAATAAGAATGTGCGAAACTAAAGAATGACACTTTCAGAAATCATAATTGACAGAAATCAAACTCACGAAGGATGGGACAATCAAAAATAATATATATACAATACTTTAACTCATTAAAATATCATGATCTCGACTCATTAGTTAACCCGAAACACTTTGTTAATGATCCTTAAGACAAAAATAATTCAATTTAATTTACTTCCATATAATTTTGAATCCTCTATGCTTACCTCTGTTTTTTTTATATATATAAATCTATTGAATTCTTTAGTAAAGACAACAGTCTCGAAGATGAAGCGAAAGCGATGAAATCGATCACTGGATATTCCGAATTTGTGGATTCAAGTATCACTCGTCTTTTATCACTGTAATAAATTACAATGAACTTCCGTCAAAATATTTTTAATGACACTTCTTTAATGAACGGTTTCGTGAAAGGGCGGGCGCTTCATTATAATAAACATGTTGAAACGCAGTGAGACAAAAAAAAACTGGTTCTATCTGAAAAAACATGTTAATATTTTTTTTGTATATTTAAAAACATTATTTTTCTTTTAAAACAATAAATAATGTATTTTTATAAAAAAATAAAATAAATAAAACAACTTTGTTTTTAACCACTAATTTTTATTTTTCACCGACCGGTTTCAAAGCAAACAAGCTTTTTATGTCTTAATGTCTAAAATTAGACAACTTAGAAATCTTATAAATTAAAAAAGCGATTTATAATAAGAAAACAATAATTAATAACCAAATAAACAATATTTATTTTAGTCCTCTCCTGGCTTACTTCGAAAATAATGATATCAGATTACCACCCGTGTAAGAAAAAAATAACACTTGATTTATTGGGTCCACGTGTAGTATTAATAAAAAGGAATCAATTCATTAGTTACGTAAACCCTGACAAAGAAGCTTGTTTGCTTTGAAACCGGTCGGTGAAAAATAAAAATTAGTGGTTCAAAACAAAGTTGTTTCATTTATTTTATTATAATGAATAACCACAAAGTTAGTGCTTCAAATATAAACTTTATAATGTATTTTTATTTTATTTTCTTTTATTCAAGAAATATACAGTACCATCACATAGTTTTAAAGTATTCAAAATAAGATTTTATTCTAATGGACTAGTAAAGTTTCCGTATTTGGGAAAAAATCTAACTTATAATAGTTTAAGAATTAAAATCAAAGTAAAATAGTTATGTTGAAAGTATCTAGTCAGTGTAAACATGAGTGGAAATAATATTAAAAACGAAAAAAACTTACCAAACGTAATTAAAAAGTAAGAATTTATATAAATAAGAATGAAAAACATGCTCAAATGCAAAAAAAAACGTTTTCAAAAAGGCAAAATATTTTTACATTTTAAGGATTTTAAAAAAGAACTGACGTGAAGCAACAATAAAATAAATTAATGATAATGAATTAAAGTTAATCATAATAATAATATTATTTGGCTGATTTATATAGCGCCATTTTTGTGAAAAATCACCTCAAGGGCGCTTTACAACTGTTTACCTTAACTTACATTCTAACTAAACTAAATGGATATATTATATTTTTAGATTTAAAATTGGGCGTATGATAGTCTAAAGAAGTGGGATTTTAGTTGGCATCTAAACTGACTGGGACTAACGATGATTCGTAAGTTTGAAGGCAGTTGGTTCCAGGCAGAGGGGCCGACAACGGCAAAAGCACGATATCCAAATCTAGTGTTTGGGGAGCGTCGGATTTTGACAAGTTTCCCTCTTTCTGAATCAAATGCTGACCTAAGGTAGATTATCTTTGCTGTGTAAAGTTAATGCAAAAAACAACTTTAAAAAAAAACACATTACGGTGAGAAATGCAATATATTATTTTTTAAAGCAATTCTAAAAGTAGATAGTAAAAAAAAACACACGCTCAGTGAAATTAAAAGAAGAACAGTATTTTAAGTAATCTTTAAAATTTGAATAGGCAATATTAAGAGAAGATTTTTAATAATATAAGATAATTATTTATTCCTTTAAAATTGCAAATTGTGGTAAATTTTTTGTTCTATCAAGCAACGTGTAGTGACTTGAGTAAGAGTTGTAAGGGTCGATCTTATTGTGATTTTTTCCTTTATTTCCACTAAACCGGGATTTATTACCTCGGGTCGGTAGTGACCATAAAAGCGGATGGGGACTCTCACCTAAAGGGCTACGTTGCCGGATGCTATAATTTTCGTATGAAAAAAGGAAAAACGCGACAATGCGGATTATGCTCCCTTATTTTTTATGGCCAGTAACGAAAGGTCGTATCTTGTCTATTGTTTCACGTGTTTTTGTATCTCTCACTACATCTCGTTTTACGAGAAGATAAATACCAACCTCTTTGTATTTGTGTAGGTAGCATACACAATTATGTACATTTTGCTATTAACTTTCAGGTTCTTTTCAGTATTACTGAAAGTTTATTTAAGATTTTATTAGTCTGTACATAGTTTGATTAATAAATTTGCGGATAAGCAATGTGATTGGTTTTATTAGTAACTATTTAAAAATGTTAGCGGTGAGTATTTTATTTATAGTAAAATGTCGAATAAATAAAACAAAAGAGGTTAAAGGGTTTAAAGCCTACGTGATTTTAAGGGATAGTGCGAGATCGATACAGTTTACTTTATTTCTTTTAAAATTCAACATATATAAGGAAAACGAGGTTTTTTTAAAAAAACTAATTGAGTTAACGTGTAATGTTTCTGACCGAAAACTATTTCATCAGCTCTTGTTTTTTAATACATGTATGCATTGTTGACCCTTTTCATACTAAAAATAATATTTTGACACGCTTCGAATATTTTATGTTCGCAATTATTTCCTAGATGAAAATTAAAATATAGTATGATGTTTGAATGTGATAAGGGAACATTATAGAAACGTTAGGAAATCAAATTATTGAAATAATTTCTTAAGCTGGTTTAAAACGGATTAAATTATCTAAGTATTTTTTTATTATGAAAATTATATAGTATATACATGTGTAATAAAAATACAAATCTGTAATATAGAAAATCTATGCATGAGTTAAAAACATGAGTAATAAACAAAAAAATACGTGATTTAGATAAAATTATCAATAAAACTTCTTGGTTTAGTTTCACTTTTATTTAATTTGACCAACGAGCGCTTTTGCCTAAAAAGGCATCGTCAGGACTGATAAATTTATTTATAATCATTTTGTATACATAAAATAACAACTAATGTATACAACGTTCCTTTGACTCTTAACTAGAGTTATTTACCCCGTTCTAAGCCAGTCAAAATTATATATATATAAGGAACAATAATAAATCTATAGAAAAATTAAGAAAGGTAGTAGACATACTGAAAAATCATAGTAAAATACATAGTTTTGAAAAAAACCTAGTAAATAACAAAGCAAAATGTATAATTAAAACATTTAAAAAAAATAGTTAAAAACGCAGTAAAGGTCATATTAAAAAACATGTTTTAAAACCCAGTAAAAAAACATTTTTAAAAGTGTATTAAAAAACACAGTAAAATTCAAAATAAAAAGGAAAACCATAAAAAGAAAACATAATAAATGATGCGATGAATAAAAAAATGTCCACAACATTTTGAACTGTTATATTTGTTACAAGGTTTGGATGTAAAAAAGATAAGTATTTTATCAAGTGATAGACAACGTAAATATAATTACAGCTGGTTTGCAAAACAGTTCATTTTAAGAATTTTTTTTTTTGAAAATGGGATTAGGTTCTATTGTTTTTTTAAATTTCTTATTATTTGAAAGGTAAGAAAAGAACATACGGAATGATACAATAAAGTAACATAGCGGGAAACAAGTTAGTTTTTTTATTTATTTTCACAGTCTTTATTCTATAAAATATACACATTATTACAATATTAATACATTACAAAGAAAATAAAATATTTAAATGTATTTTGTCCCAATAAACTATTCAATAATAGTTTGTCATCGGGTGCTCAGGCATTAGTTTTAATTTATAATCAAATAAAAGTAGTACAGGTATAATACGTATAAAATAATGAACATAAAATAAATTAAAATAATGAACAGATAAAAATAGTTTACAGAAATATATATTTTTTTAAAGTAAGAAAATAGAGTAAAATAATAAAAATAGATTTGAAGAATAGAAATTTACTAGTATATATTTTAACTATAAGAAAAAAACAAAAAATATATCAATAATATGTTTCTTTTTTGGGTGTGATCCAACGTTTCGGCTACCATTGTAGGAGCTATCTTCAGGGAAAACTGTGAGTTTTCCAGTTCCAGTTTTTCTCACACAGTTTTCCCTGAACGGTAATGGCAATTCTCCTGCAATGGTAGCCGAAACGTCGGATCAAATCCAACATACACGGTATCACCCAAAAAAGATACATAATATTGATAACAGTGACCGTGAAAACCTTCGCACCTATTTAAAAAATATATATACATAGTGTGTGTTCATAAATGTAATCAAAACAAGATAAAAAATAAAACACAGTAAATCGGAAACTTCAATATTTATCTACAGAAAAAATAAATAATAAGAAAACTTAAAGTACCTATTAATATTAAGATCTAAAAAATGTAAATAAAATAAGGAAGAAATAAAAGAAAAGGTTAACCTAAGAAAATAACAAAAATATATTAAGTTGATATAATAATCATTTTCCTCTGTTTCCATGTCCATTCATAATAAATACTTCGTTAGATGTTGGTTGCATGTGTAAAAGTTAATTACAAGTTATATTTAGGATGTCTTTAATAGACTCTATAAAACTGTACAATGTAATATGTCAATGTCACTAAAACTGTCTTACAGGTAGCCTGTATTCTTCTAAGAGAGCCGTTTCATGTAATTAATTAATACCCGTATGCAGAGATAAAACTTAAGGTGAGGAAAGTAAATTCTAATTTCAAATGCAAAAAATAACCCGAAGGTGAAGACAATAGAATGTACTTTCCTCACCTTAAGGTTTGTCTCTGCATACGGGTATAAAAGTAGAGGATGATGAGTTCCACTGACAGGAACTCGATACGAAATGTTTCCGACAATTTATGAACTATCCACTAGATTATTTACAATTTTATAAAAAAACTTAAGACCAACTTGATACGGCAGGTTGCAAAATTTAAAATTTTACATAAACTAGCGGTCTCTTGAAAATTGAGTACGACTTAAAAATGTTGGGTTATTCTTTAAATCAAATTCTCTAAGACAATAGTTTTAAAAACGCTCAGTGATTTTTTTATTGATATTTTATTGAATATTCTAAATATCTATATAGTATCTATCTGTCTGTGTCCAGGCGGGTAAATAAAATAGTTTTGTGGGTGAAACAGATTCAAAATCCTGGACAAGTGATTTTGACTCGATGACTACTCTCAGGTAAAAATGCTGTAAAAGGAAATCGAAGATAAGTCCACCTCATTGTTTGGTGGTTGACCTGTTCTCCTACCGAATTTGAGATTCAATTTCTGGCAGGGTCTGACATAAATAATTTGTTTTAATGTTGGTTTTGTATTGCGTTATTCTTCGCATTTCATTGCCAGTGAGTAAACCAACTAAACATTAGTTTGTTCTAGTAGGCAGACTAGAATATTTTTTATGAAAACTTATTATTACGCACCCATATTGTAGATGATATTAAAGATTTTAATGGAATGTGTTTATCAAAGGGCATTTAATTAAATAAATAAAATCACAAGAAAAAGTCATTAGTACGAAACCCTCGTATCTGTCAATTTGACCAATAAAGTTGGTTTTTGTGTGATTAACCCTTTGGATGAAATCTTCAGTTTAGCTTCAGGTTCTTGATTTTAGCCAATAATTATTAGGATTATAATCCTACACCATCTGTAAATAAAAAAAAATATATAAAATAATTTTTAAAAGTTTTTTATTATTGATTGAATTTGTAGGTGTTTAAGGGTGTGTGTTTGGGAGTCTCTACACCAGTCGAAACGTAGACAGAAGAAACAGGTTAGAATGTAGAATTTACTATTGAATACAAGTAAAATATTTAATCAAATAAACGACGGATCGTTCGTGGGAGAGTACTGGAGAGATGTGTTGAAGTGACTTGTTGGGCTGACTGGACGTCATCACCCCTATGGTCTCTTTATAGGTCAAATACTTTTATTCTTCATATCTCCACGATAGAAACGATGTTATTGTACTGCAGGACGATACTCTCGCCGTTATGTGGAATACTGTTTGACTTGCATAATATGTTGCATTGCATTCAATATAACACGATGACTAGCTTCATCGGACTTCGATCTATATTTCAGGTGAAATAGTTGCTTTTCTGTGTATCATCGAGCAATGCATTATGAACCCCACAAATTTATTATTTACATTTAAAGCGTTTACTTTTTGGTCCAACATTTAAAATTTAGACCAATGATGGCAAAAAATATAAATCATCATCATAGTTCCCTTTCCGCACCCCAATTTCTAAAATTTCTAAAAATAAAAAAAAACGCTTATAAATCTCTTTTTATTTATTTGTTTATCTTATTACAGATAATGTTAAACTGGATACCTTTGTGCACAGTTCACTTTGTTGAAATTTTTATAATGTCATACTTAATTCAAAACACTTTTTTTTTAAATCTGGACATGGGGGTGTGGTTAGTGTTTTTACTTCTGAGTGCTGACGAAATGCGATCTCGAATGTGTGGTAAAACTATATACGATAGATGCACAAATGTCTACATGTTCGTACATTATGTAAGGCTGAGATAAGCATTATCGACAAAATCAAGAAAGGAGCTTTGCGTTGGTTTGGACATGTAGAGCGAATGGACAGCGAAAGAACGGCTAAGAATATTAACAATGCGAATTTTGATGGATGCGGAAATAGAGGAAGACCGAGAAAGACGCGGTATGACTAAATCCAACAAATACTTGAAGATGGACATCTCAAAAGTCGGAATAATCGGCGCGCGTGCATGAGAAGATCTTTGAATGTAGAGGAAGCGAGATCGGTATGCAAAGCTATAGTGATGTAGCGTTCTATCCTCCCTGCCCACCCTTACGGGGAAACAGCGTGATGGTTTTTTTGTTTGACATTTTAATACATATTCTTTTAAATTATTTTTTTTTGGTATGTCGTTTCAAAAGTTACATAAATCAATAAAGCCAGTTTTTGTAGTGTATTATAATTAGTTTCGATTTTTAACGGACTGATTTTTTCGTGTCTGAATAAATTAGCTAGACTTAAAACCTAACTTAGGATATTTGACATCCTGCCGAAATGACGACCCTGCTCAAAAACATTTAGTCTACGCTTTACTCAGCAGTTTCAGTCGGCTAGCATTGAAAGAAAATATATGGGTTTATGACATCAATAAAAAAAGGAAAATCTCACGGAGAATACGCAAATGTAAGTATGACGTCAAAATTCATGAATAATTTCATTATATTTTTGAAAGACTGCACACAAACAGCTTATTCACCTTTTCTTCACTAAGCATCCAAAAATTACATATGATCCGAACCGGGGGGACCAAACGACCCCAGCGCCTACTTGTATACAGCGGTCCCGAGAATAAAATCGATTGATTTTTTATTACCTGGTCCCCTTAACAGAAGATGTCAACACCACTAGCAGGAGTCGAACCCGAAATAATCTTCTCCAGTTCCCATTTTACCGTCGCATATTTTTTTTTTGTCAATTTCAATTTAAGTCTAGAATCAATATTGGTTTTTTATTTTATTATTCTATTACAGTTCTGGATATTAAAGATCTGGAATCTGTTATGCAATGATCCGTTAGAAGATGTTTTGTAAATTTTGCAATATTATGTAATTAAATTTGGTTTCTGTTAACAAAATGCTACATATTAAAGGTTCCCATATTTAATGTTTTCTTAAAACGATCATTACATTATTTTTTAAAACTAGACAGTCAAATATAAACAATGGTATATTCAATGTTTTAATACGGTCAAATTTTTATGTGAATCGTTGTTTACGTAAAGTACTTTTATTTTAAGATGACTGGTTGTTGATTTTCATTTTTACTCGTTGAAAAAAAAATCAGTTACCATTTCATTTCTTCTCTAATAATGGTAATGACGCTTGAGGTTGGACAACATAAAATATGAGCTGTGAAACCCACTTTAAAAAATTCAATGTTGACCTAATAAAACGTGAGGCTTCCAAGATTATAAAATACTAATATCCTAAAGTAGCGGTTTTTATATTTTATATTACTACCCGTCCCCTTTAGAAATATATATTATATTCCGACGCCCCCCCCATTTTTTAACGCCTAAATTAAGTCATATTTTTTAATAATTCATATAAAGGTTCAATGATTTAATTGTTACATGGAAAAAAAACATTATTTACGGAATATTAAAATTTTTGTTTTCGCACAATGATATTTTTTACTGTTTTTTTAAACGAATTAAAATAAATATTTCATAACAATTTTCTATTGATTTATTTTATAAAGTAACCATGAAATACATTACATAAATTATATATTATGTAAAATTAATATTTGAAGCACTAACTTTGTTGTTATTCATGGTAATAAAATAAATATAAAATAACTATATAATAAATTGTTTTTAACCACGTGCCTTTTTTTTCTACCGACCGGTTTCAAAGCTACAAAAGCTTCTTTATCAACGTATAATTAACTAATGAATTATATACTTTTATATTTTAACAATGATTACCAAATATTTCATCGAACATATAAAGCTAATAAGTCAAGCCCTTTTCTCATGTCGTTTTTGTAAAGATGGAAAGTGTAAAGTTAGATGGGTACGATCTTTAAAACTAGACAGGCGTGAACGGCAAATATTGTTTATTTGGTTATTTATGATGTTTTTTTATTGTGAATCGCTTTTTTAATTTCTAAGATTTCTAAGTTTTCTAATTTTAATATTTTATTTTTAACATAAAAAAATTTCAGGTGTCTTTATTAAAATTGTGATTATTTTCTATCAGATGGTTTACTAATCGAGAAAAATATTATTTTTAGTCACTTTAAGTGTTCTTTTACTAAAAATATTTTAGTTTTCACAATTTAAATTGAATCGCAAACATTACAATGTAATCGGTATATGCCAGATTTATTTTATTTGGGGATTTTATGTTTTTGATTTTTTAATAATGCTTCCATATTATTAGTTGTGTAGAATGCAGGTTTAATGGTTGATGGTAGGGAGTTAAATAATTAATGATTTTGAAAAAATTGTAAATAAAATTATTAATGAAACTTCTTGGTTTAGTTTAACTTTTTCATTATTTTGACCAACGGGTGCTTTCGCCTAAGTAGGCATCTTCAAGACTGGTGAATTGTTTACAACGGTTACAGCTTATATACTATTCTTAACATATTTTTGAGATAAGAAAATCAAATAAGTATTTTGACAGAGGACAGAAAACATAAATATTTACAACTAATTTGCTAAAAAGTTCATTTTTGGGAGATTTTGGACCGAAATTGGGATTTAGCATTTATTATTCAAAAGGTGGAAAAAGTAGTTGAAAAGTACACCAGTCTTGAAGATGCCTACTTAGGCAAAAGCGCTCGTTGGTCAAAATAATAAAAAAGTAAAACTAAACCAAGAAGTTTCATTGATAATTTTATTTACAATTTTATCAAAATCAATAATTATGGAGTTTAATTAAGAAATATCAACAAAAAACATCAATATTAGTTAAATAATTGTTTAGAAAAATTGTCGTTTATAAAAATAATCCGCTTTCATTGTGTAGGTGGGTTAGTTTTATTTATTTTTGGAGAAGAATATAAATATTTATTTTTAAGTTTGCATTTTGTTTTAATATTTTATCAATTAAGTTCTTATTATATCCATTATATAAGCAATCTGATTTATTGTATTAAGTTATTTGGTCAGCTAGTGGAACATGATTTCACATATGAATCTTGAATATAATGTTGCTTGACTCCTCACCCTTACAGCAAACAATTTTTTATAATGAAGAATGACGCATAAAAACTACAGTAACAAGTTAAAAAAAAAATTACGATAAGAAAGAAGAAAAAATATTTGTTAATATTATGCAATATAAAAGTAATATGAAAAGTAATAAAAAGTGTAGAGACAAATAATGACCATGAAAAAAATATGAAAAAAAAGCCAATAGATTATCAATTATTTTTTTATTCACTTTTTTTAAAGATGGAATTGACCTGTAAGCCTTCATATTAAAGGCCTGTCAGTAGTTACATAATATGTATTTTGATTAAGAAGACATTTTGTCACTAAGTTCATATTTTGAAATGACAGCTGCAATCCTGTGGGACCGCCTTTCCATTTTTTATAGCGTATTCTTACTTTCGCCGCACAGTTTTATAAACACGGCGCGTTGCTTCAGTTTTTTTCCTTTTCAGCTTTGATATACCACCACACGTAGTTATGAAATGTCTTTTCATCACTAAAGAAATATTTTTCTATCGAGATGTGAAACTGTCTATTCTTTTATATGCTGCGCGTATTTCAAAAACATTTTGTAAATTGTCTATTTCCTTTTCTCTTTCTAAGAATTCTTTTTTATATCCCCTGAGAATGATGGGGTAAAATGCGCAAAATTCGCTTCGCCTCATTGGAAAAATCTATATTTATTTCAAAATTGACGAGAGATTTTTGGAAACGAAACGGATTTGGAGTGGTGACGTTTTCAATCAGTATTTATTCAAACGAATCGATTAGCATTCGCTTCCGGGGGCTATTTAGAACTAGATTGACTATCAGAGCGGATGGTTGACCTAATAAAACTCTTCAGCTTTAAATGGGGATGGAGACAGCTTGTGGTTGTTATATGCTAAACATAGAAGGCGATTTCATAGATATTCTGGTTGTAGAACTTCTGTTATGTACAATTAAATGTAACATAGAATGATTGAGTACATTTAAAATATATTTTTTAGGTCATTGGTATTCGTTAAATAATACCTACATATAGTAAGTAAACGAAACAATTAAAAAAAAAAAACACAATTTTTTTGTCTAACCATTTTTACGATTATTTGAAATGTATCCATAAATGCCAAGTAGACAAGTGTTATCGACAAAATTGAGTAAAAGGTGCTGGGTTAGTTTGGACCCTTCCAGGTTTAATTGGCTATACATGTCCTAGGGTCACCCAGGTAGCATATTTTTTCAATAACTTTTTTGTTACTTGTCATATTGATTAAACTTTTTGCTTAATCCTACCTTATAATGTTAAGAATGTGCCAAAATAATTACAATATTTTTCTGCCGAATTCTTTCAATAATAATTCACATTTTTCTTAGTTTTTCCCTTGTGCAAACAGCAAATATGACAATTTATCACTCTGCAGCTTAATAATCTTTGATATGTTGGTTAGTTTGCACGTGTGTTTTTTAATATTTGGTCGCTTTGTTCCAGGCATGACCATAAAAATCCGGATTTCGAGCTTTGAATTTTAACTTTATAATTTTAACTCCGAGACAGCGAGAGCAGCGCGATGTCATAATATGGTATCCTTTCGCAACAGTGTTTTATGAAAAAATGCATGAATTTCGCAGAAATCTCGAAATATTGTAAACGCCACGTGACATAATATATATATATTTAAAGCATTTTAGCTGATTTCTTCCTGGTACTCCCTTTCAGGAATTCGCGTTTTTTTTTTCACTTTCACGCTTGAAAGGTATGGAGCGAAATAACTGCTAAATATATTTAACTTGCCAATGTTGATGGATGCGGAAAACAAGGCATACCGAGTAAGAAATGGATGACCAAATTTAACAAATGCTCGATGGTGGACAGATAAAGAGTTGGAGCGTATGTGCATGAGAAGATGTACAAATGCAAAAAAAGCGAGGTATGTATGTAAAGACATAACGGTGTGGCATTTTTTCCTTCGCCATTTCTACTTAAATAAATCCTATTAAATAACGAAACAATAAATAAATCCGCCCTCGGTGTGCAGTCTGCTCCTATTGAAAATTTGCTATTGACTTCAGTTGTGTACATGCACCCAGTGCAGTATATCGATATTTGCGGTAGGTAGTCAGATCTGTCAGATATCTTGCTGTTCTACGTTAAAAGCAGATATTGTTTTTGGCTGACGTCATCATCATCTGACATCCAGAGCGTTTTGATTATTATCATCATAGCTCTAACGATAGCTTTATCCACAGACTATAAATATATTGCATCGATCTTTACCATAAAAATATTAGTGTAGCAATCCTAAAATACGTTTTTCTAAATATCTAACGTACCCTTACATGTCACATCTAATAATTTGTCATTATTCCAGTTATGCGGAAATGTATTTTACAAATTACAAAATAACAAAGGTTTTTACTTATAAAAATGTTCAATAAAGAAACTTTTACTTTTCAGACGTTCTGATTGATAACATTTGTTATGTAGGTTTACTGGGATGGGGAAGTCATGGAAAAATAGCGAATGTATTTATTTTCATTAAAATAGTTCATACTATAAACTCTTGTATTTTCCCAGTAACACTTTGTACAAAGGTCTTTCTTATCAAAATAATTTAATTAAGTTTACCAATTAAAAAAAATAAAAAAAATATTGGAAATATGCAAATGAAACAAATGTTTATTAACAAAATATACAAAGAACCAAATATATGAAAAATATTGACAGAAATACGTGAAATATTTATAAATCGGTTTCTTTGTTTGTGTAAATATGTTGAAGATATTGGTTATGAGCGTGAGTGTATTAGAGTGTGAGGGTGGGTGAGTGAGTGTTATAATGGTATCAGGGTGAAAATTCGCCAATTTTAAAACACGATTAAATTTGTTTAACCACCACCGAATAGATATAACATTTTTTATTTCGTAATTCAGTTACCACGTCCTATAAAAAGTTCATCACTCTATGTCAAAAATAGTGACAAATATTAGACTTTTTCTTTTGATTGTCTCCTTACAGAAAACGTTTAAACAGTTTTCCTATTAAATCAGCGGTTACCCAATGAATATTTTTTTAAAATTAAAAACATGGGTAGCACTTTGTACATTACTCTTCTATGTTCTATGATTTGTGAACAATAACTCCGCAAAAAGCCGGAATAAAATGTTTTCTGAATTTTTTATTTAGAAGTTTTTTCCATCTCGTTTAGAATATTATAATAAAATATTGTGTACTTATATATGTTGTTTGTTTTCATTGATTTTAGTGCTAAAACAAACAGAAGTTATCAAAAGTAGCAATTTACAGCGCAAACCACACATGTATGAAAAAATTCTGAAATTTATAAATGATTTTGTTTTTTCTCTAGAGCACTAGTGCCATTTTTCTATTAGCATTTTTAACTAAAACTTAACTTCATTTTTACTTAAAAACAGCAAACTAAAGTCTAGTCTTAATTATAAATGAATCATATTTAACACACAATATTATTTAACAATAATGTCAAAAACATTAGCTTAACGTCCTGATAAGCTGCTTACTGACAGTTTATTACCGTGTGCGCATAAATTTGTGATATTCATTATTAAAACGAAAAGAGAGAATACAAGCTTACAAAATACTACATACAAAAAGGTTCAAAATATATAATAAATTCGTATTGGAAACACCAACAAAAAAAAAAACAATAATGAAAAAAATAACCAAAAAGAATCATGAAAAAAAACTTTGTTTACGTTAAGAAAAGATGGCTCAATATAAAAAGTTTCTTTCTTCTAACAAATTTCTCAACAAAAATATGATTTAATTACGGTTAGAAAGATCTAAGTCATTCAGTAACAGGGGTGTTACCACACTTTTTTCGTCCATCGATAGAAACCAGCCGACGTCGATCGACAGTTTTTACAACACAAAATCGATCTGGCCAATTATTCCCGTCCCACATCTCGCGGTAATGTGGTAAAACCGTAAGGAATTACAAACAATAAACTTTTTGTAAATTTCATATTTGAAGCACTAATTTTGTGGTTATTCAATTATTCATTATAATAAAAGAAATAAAAACAACTTTGGTTTTAACAACTTCTTTTTATTTCTTCCACCGACCGGTTTTAAATTTTTTGAAATTTTTAGTGAAGTATACATTGATAAAGAAGCTTGTATGGCTTTGAAACCAATCGGTCGGTAGTTATAAAAATGGTTTAAAACAAAGTGGTTTTTATTTATTTTAAAATAATAATTGTAATCTAAATACATTACAAATATAACATATTATTACAATTATTATTTTAATACGGAGAGGATTTGTACTATTTTGCTCTAAGTTAGTAATTAACATATTAACATGCTACCATCCTACTTTTTAAAAGCTATTTCAAATACATATAATTTTAGCAACGAGTTGTTAAGAGAAAACACCATCTTACTTTTCTTCATACAAACGTAGTCCTGTATTTTCTCCCTGGATTATGGCTCTAGAGCACTGTTTTCTTTTTAACACTATGGATATTTACCGTTGACGTGTTATTTTACGATTCTTGTATAAATTGTTTCTTATGGGAGTTAGGGCCATCCAAAAACTCAAAAAAGCACCCAGTTTTATCTGCCGTCTAGGGACCTACGGTATACAAATACGAATTTAAAAAAATCGACAACGCAGAAAATTTAATTCTGATACTTTCTCTAAAAAAAACATGAAAATCGGTTCAGTTTTGAGGTGCGGAAAACGGGACAGCGAAAAGTTGGTTTTATCAATATCAGTTGGCCAAAATCAGTCCGTCGTGCAGTTGTCGTTTTTGCACCGTATCGGTAAAGCATTAGTGAAAAAGTGACCGAAAAACAATGTTCTTATACCTATTCGTCAAAAATTTTACCAACCGCATACCCTCTTAATAACTCAATATTAGAAATGCTAATCAAGTTTCGGTATAGTGACCTATCCACGGGACCACAACCCTTTTCGAAGTTTCAATATGTTTGTATATAACTGTATACAGATAATTATTATTTTACAATGTTTTTGTTATCGCTATCAAATGTCCAGCTTCTTGGTTAATTATTATTATTCTACTTTGACGTTGTTCTCAATATACTTAAAAGAGCTATGTGTTACAAAACATTGTTATTGTTTATTGTACTGCATTGACCTGATGCTCGACGGATGCATTCCCAGTTCTAACGGGCTTGTCACCATTGGATCTGAAGGTCCAGCGACGATCCGCAAATTTCCGCTTTAAAAAAAGGCGTTCCTCTTTTATTGGTGGCGTCAGTCTGTTTCCAAATGAAGAATTGTCTCAATCGAATATAAAAAAATGCTTTTCTTGATGTTTGGCAATCGCGATGGGAATCTTCCCCTTTAGGGAGGGTTACCTTTAATTTTTTTCCTTCAATCCGTCAGCGCTTAAAATGTTCTCGGGTTATCTTCGATTGTAAATTTAATAGAAAAATATTTGTTATGATTATTGTTGAGTCCCCTTCTTGCTGCTACGGATATCCTAATAAATCTACTGAACACGTCCTGTAGTCTTGTTCCTTTCCCCTTCTCTATGATTACCGAATGGAGCTTCTCGCTACCATCCGTGGCCCTGTTATAAGTTCTGTCGTATATAAAAAACCTGTTTATCCCAGTCAATGAAACATTTATTTCCCTCTTTTCTCAATCCAATTAAATGCATATTATGTACTAGTGGATTACTTTATTTCTACCAGATTACAGATAGCTCCTTCAGGCGGGTTTTTTCTTTCGACGACGAGCATTTTTTCCGTGTATGTGGGCACCGCTAAGGAGACATATTTATGTTCTCAGATGCAGTGTGTGGCGGGTTCAGCTGCTGCTGCTGCATTGACCTGATTTTTTATCGATATCGATCATAATCTTTTGTAAAATCCCTCTAGGTGCACATATTTGTATGCTCTAAAAATAACAATTGAAAATTTAAGTAAAACAAATAAAAATGTCACCTATTAAATTCAAATGTACTTAAATATTTCAACAAAGTTGCTTAGTTGTTATTTCATTCGCCAAATTTTATTATGACAACTGAGATGTAAATAATTTAGTATTTGAATATTCAACAATCACCCATTATGTTTCACAATAAGCCAATTATAAGAGTAAAATGGTGCTTTTCCCTTTGTTAACTACGCTATTTATTTAGAATACGGGTTCTACGTAATTTATTGTACGTTGAATTAAATTTACATTACAATTGAACGTAATTATGCAGAAAGCAGCCAGTCCACAATTTCGTAAAAATGAGATATTGGTGTTATCGAGTGCAGTAGGGTCAATTCTATGGTCTGTTAAAAACAGCCAGGCTGCTTTCATACAAAAATCTGTAATAAACACCTTCTGAAAATAGTGTCGATTACTAGTAAAATCTAACGGTACTTAAAAAAACATTAAAACCCGTTAAATAATACGTAATTAGGTTCTTGTTTGTAATATAAACAAAACTAAGATTTTTTTTATTAAGAACATAATACAAAATAATGTAAATGAATGCCTCGACACGGGTAATGCCCAGTGAGGTGTTCATATAGAAAAGAAAACGTATAATGTGAAATAAAAATAAACAAATAAATTGAATTATTTATTTAATGCACACAATACACAATTTTATCGTAGCACGATTACATGATTATACGATTATATTATTGAAGTAGTAATTTTTATTTTTTTGTCCTAGCTTTAATTTTATTAAGTTATATTTTATTTTATTAGTGCCTGTATTTACAATAAGAAATTGTATTAACCATCGTTAGAATGGACTGCATAAGTCCGTCAAATAAATAAATAAATATTTTGTCCCGACTTGTTAGAAAATTCCGTGTTAAGTCGGGACTCTTATGTATAAAAATCAAAACATTTATAAACATATTAAACAACATACAAAATAATTACTCCTTCCTACAGCACTCTTTCGCTCGCTTGATTTATCCTTATTGTTTAAGTTGAATTTTTTTTTGTAATTTGGCTTATATGATTTTTCTAATATATTAATAAATAAATAAATAAAAAAAATATAATAATAATAAAATATACACGATAAAAAATTATACATGTCAAGAAATGGAATGCCAAAAAGTTATTTAAAAATAAATGGCAATATGGAAACAAAAATTAATGGTAATTTTATAATTTAATTCGGTAATAACTTAAAAGTAAAAATAATTGCAAATTAATTTAATAAAGTAATAATAGTAACATATCTATATGGTAGAATATGTAATTTAATAATCATAATAATTAATAATTTTATGCTTCGATTAGTATGTATTCAATGTTTGTCATTTTTCAAAAGTCGAAAACATTCCAACTGTTGTGAAGATTTTATTATTCACTGTTTTCACAAACGTGACTTTATATCAGCTTCACTTTTCTATGGCTGGCTGCTTTCTACAAAACAACGTTTAATTTATCCGGTTTTATATTTGTAGCTTTTTACGCTTGTGATAATAAATTATTGTGTATTGTGTAGATATTGCCCGTGTTCAGGCGGATGAAGAATACAGTTTGAAATAGAGCTAGAATCCTGGACGAGTGTTTTCGTAAAAAACCCTGAAAATGGGAATCGAGTGGGTATAAGTTCGCCCCGTGGTGGGTTGGTGCGTTCGTTTACCATGGCTTCAGGCCTCAAGTTCAATTTCTAACGAGGTGGACATGACATACTGGTGGATAAAGGTGGTTTTTCACAGCTATATTTTATTGTCTCTGAACTGGCACTTGAAGCGTAAAATTGATCACCTTACCTCCATGTAACAGATGAATATGATGTACTAATGCAGTGTCCTATGGGCCATCCGGTGCGGATGAAATTATTATTATGATGAAATAAAAAAATCTTTTTGTTTTTCTGTTTATTGGTACACATTTTTTAAAACCTTGTATTATTTAAAAAAATCTATTTCAAATATAGCATAAACTAGTATGATTTAGTTTACAAATAAATAATTTCTTATATGGCGTTTATTTTTAACATCTTGACTAAACGAAAATTTTACGGTTATAAAGGCTTTAAAATGCAAAACAATTTTTTTATTTTAATAAAAGTTTATTATGAATTGTGATGATTCACTTAAGAATGAGGAAAGTAAAAGTAAAGTAAAGCAATTTTAGCTCAATTCGGTTTTACTCGTGTTATAGATCATATCTATCCCATAGATAGGATACATTGCCAAGAAAAAGGTTAAACTATTTTTTATTACTGACGGGTTCAGCTTCCGGCAAGGTCAAAATAAAGTATTTAATAAGTTACCACACATCGTCCTCGGCTTGTCTTTAAATATCAAATGACACTATATAAGTTATTCATAAAAATGATCGATACTATGCACTCCAATTCGTATAACACCGTAGCAATACTTAAAAAATATAAATGGGATACTGTATGTTCTCGTATGTATGTATATAGTTATTTATGGGGGTAGGTAATGTAAATTTATTGAAATATTGAACATTTTGTTTTTGTTTGCGGTTAAAAAACGTTGTTCTAAGTAACTACACTACTTGTGTACTAACTATTATCAGTGTATTTTATTTTTAAACTATTTTTATTTTTACCGCAATTTCAATAGGTTTTTGTTTTCCTGTCTCCAAACTTTGTAAGTTTCCAATTCTGACTGACAAATCTCATCCTTACGAGTCGGGATGAGAAAATTTCAAAAAGTTAGCTAATTGATTGGTTTTATTTTTACAAACTACAATATCTTACAAAATATTGAAGTACTCGCGCTACTAATTGTACTCACTTGGAAAAAAAAATGAATCGTGACATTTATTTCCAAAAGTACATTAAGAAAAATACAACTATATATTAAGTGTACAAGTATAACAAACATTTAGACATACTTAAAGTATTGTTAATAAATTACTAAGCGCAAAAAATATGTATTAAAATGGATGTACTGTGTCAATAAAATATTATCTTCTTATAAAAAACGATATTTCCATTTTCATATTCAAACATGTCAATTTCGGGACAGTGATCTTTATTTAATTTTTTTAAAGACATTTTATTTTTATGTTATTTCTTTTATTTATTCAATTTTACAGTACGCCCAGGGAGCATTTCAAAAAAATACATGTAAGTACAAATAGAGTAATATTTTTATTAAATAAACAAAAACACCTTTTTTGAGACATGTAGAAATCAAAATAGCATACTGCAATCTAAAATCAAATGTAAAAACTTTGCCTGGTAAAAAAGAGAAAAAAAAAACACTCATGGTTTGGTATAAAAATATGCATTTAAAAAATTATAATAATGAAACAGTAGGTATTATATAAAGTAAATAAGAAAAATTAAAAAGCGAATTGTGAATAACCTTTCTTTCTTTTTACCCTTTAAATCTTAAAAAAATAAATGCTATTAACAAAATTATATTAAAATAAAAAAATAAAATAACAGAAAGTGTCTTAGAAAATAATGGTACACATATTAAAAACATTTGAAAAAATAATTTTACACATCAAGAACAGAGAAAAAAATGGATAAAACATAAAATTCTCGACTTAAATAATTAGCTTTAAATAATGCACGTAAGAACGTTTTAAAATTAATAATTGTTGTATTAAAAATGTCCATATCACAAGTAAATTTAACAAATTACAGCAGGGATAGAGAATACCTTCAAGAAAGGAATATGGAAGTTTCGTCTACAAACATTAGGACAAACTCAAATATTGTAACAAGTAAATTTGTTGCCTAAGGAATGTAAACGTGGAATCTTCGATTATTTGATTTATATGATTTACCGATCAAAATATTTGAATTTTGGGAAAATCCTCAGATTGTCACAAAAAACTGCTGGAAATGTGAACTGTTTTTAAATAGGATTCGAACAGCAAACACATGGCAGTTTTTTTATAGCAGTAAATACTAAACCATAAAAATAACAGTTTGATTTTTCATGCGAAGTTTACTAATCTTCATTTTTATAGTTAATTGCACATTCATAAGGCGCATTGTTTGTACATTAATTGCAGCGTTCCTCAACCAATTGTTAGGGGTAATATAATTACAAATCTTACTCTGAAGTAAAAATCACAATTAAAAAAATAGTATGGTAGTCAAGAACGCTTTTATCTACACCGCGTAACTGACTAATCTTCATCATCATCATCATTCCCTTTCCGCACCTAGTGGTGCATAGGCACTGCATTTGTACACCAATCGTAGCATATCTTGATATTTTTTTTGTTTAATGAAGGAAAGATGATCAGTCTTACGCTTCAGGTACCAGTTCAGAGACTAGAAAATATTCTAGTGTAAAAACATTCTTTTAAATAAATATTTCATATCAATCATGCTGGGAATCGAACCCGAGACCTCTTGCATGGTAGGAAAATGCACTAACCATTACTTCACGAGGCCGACTTATCTTGCGCACTACTTATTAAAACATTAATTTAATTATTTCATCATTAATTAAATAAACTCATAAAAGTTTTCCATTTGTTTTAAAGGAAACCCTTTATAATTAGATGTGTCAAAGCAATTCAAGCGACTGAGAAACATTTATTTTATGTATATAATTATATTTCTTATAGATAATTCCTAATGAAATTCCGTTTTAATTGGAAAGTTTATTTAACAGTTTGAAGAGGGTGAAAGAGGTAATTTATCAAACAAACAAGTTGGAAGAATAAAAAGAATATTAAAATGTAAACTTTAACTTCTTGCATTTTAACGGCTCATGAAGTTATTTACTTTCAAAATCTGACTTTTTAAAAGTATGTGCTTATGTATTTTGTGGTGTTTTTAAAAAATAATAATTACAGTTGTACGTGTTTTTAAATTATAATGCATACAAAACGTTTGTTAATGAAATTTCTTTGTGGAAGTTCATTGTAATTGATAATTTTAATTTAATATTTTTTTCTTCAGTGGGTGGTACTTTAGTCCCCATAGCTTCGTCCACTTTAGACCGTTTTCTTTGCTCTCGCAACACCGTCAGACTAGTATGGTTTTTAAGAAGTTTAAACTTTACACAGGCTATAAATTCAAGTTTCAACTTCTTAAAAACGATACCCGTCTGACGATCTCGCGAAATTAATGAAACTGGTTATTGATCTATCAATATAAAAGGGTGAAAATGTCACCCTGTCATTTATCAAAAAAAATAAAAAAATAATGCAGATTACCTTACTCAATTTCTTAATAATTACATTGATATTTTAATGAGCGCTGAACTACGTCGGTTCTTTTACGTAGAACATACTTTTTTGTCCTAAGTTATTGTAATAACTCCTACAGGCGCCGTGGCGCAGTTGGTTAGACGGCTTTGTTAGTTCGATTTTTGTCTGTTGCAAGAAAAATATCTAAGAATTATTTTTTCTCAATTGGTATTGTGTATTGTGGTGTATTTTTCATAACTTCTTCCCATTTTCTGTCTTTCCTACCTGCTGACAAGGTTTTTAAAAGTATCTTAGAGGGTTATTCCTTTTTTAAAAAAAATAATTTCGTAATATTAACTTTATTCGTTTGCGATATTCCTATATAATCACACGACATTGGCAAAACACCAACTTCGTAATACTTTGTAATACTCACATAGTTAAAAAATGTTTACTTACCTTTTGTAATGTTACTTTAATATTGTCGAATGTTGTTTTTGTTGCCTATGTTGTTTTTAAAATACCTCATACCTACGGAAATTTAGTGGTATCCGAACTTTAATTTTAAAATATTTTTTTAGAAATGATAACAATCGAGCATTTTATTTGATGCCGAATATTCATAAAATGAACAAAAAAATTGTTTTTTTTATAAAAGACCGCCTTTTTAATACACGTATCTATGTCGTCATAATGTACGAATTAGTTCGCCAATCGTAAATACCCGTTAGACCGTGGTAGAAAAAAACTCATAAGTTTCGTAAAAAACATAAGAGAAAAAATGACCTCACAAGAAAAAAAAATATGCGTAAAAAAATATCCCTAAAACTCGAAATAAAACTGTTTTAAAAATGCTTTGTTTTCTTAAAAAGTTTAGTAATGAATGTATGAAACCACTAAAATCATCATTCGTATGTTAACACCCTCACATCATGTTTCCAAATATACAATATATTTATAGAATAGACAATAATTCAATCGAATTATTTTATAATAACAAATAGGGTTTGTTTACTCAATCATTATGAAGTTTGGATGTAAATAACATTTTCTACCAAATGCATTAACTATGTTCCTTTCGCTTACAAATCCGTTAATCATTTCAATTGAATATATTTTCAATTTAAATCCTTCTCGTTTATTTCGCACCCGTTTTTCAGAATCATAATGCAGACAGATTTTCCTCCGAAATCGCTTTCTTTTGTTCTTAAATTCCATTTTGCGATAAAATCGGTCTTCGCCGAAGTTTTAGTTTTTTTTCCTTGTGCAAACGTTGAGGATACATCACCTATTTTTAAAAAAAAGATTTCATTCGTTTTAGACCAATAAAAATAACCATTTGAAGCTTCGCTTTGTATGATAGACTTTAGCAGCTAGAATGTTCTTAACAAACTCATGTAAAAACTTCGTTACAAAAAATAACGAAAAGATACAATGTTGAAAGGATTCATCATTTCTCTGTTAATTGTATCGTAAACTTGCACTTGTTTAAAAAAACATGAAATATAAATAAATTTCATTTATTTGTACACTAAATAATAACAAAATTAAAACGATTTTCTTCGGGTAAAGATTTTAAAAAAAATGTTGAAACACATTAGTAGTACATTCGTACAAATAAATTTTTTTACAAGGAAAGGATTTATGGAAATCGGTTGCACAAAGGAAGTTGTAAAGGTTAGGATTTACATGGGAATTATGTTTCAGACGATTGTGGATTTTGATAATAAAATGCCTTGTTTAACTAAAGCATTAGGGAAAATGATTGGACCCTTCTAGCAGAAAGAGAGGAGTACGGAACTCATTAATTGTGTAAATTAGTTATTACTTTCTTTTCAGATTCCATTTTCTCGTGATTTTTTCTGTTAAATTTCTAAAACAATACGAATATTTTTTTATTTTTTTTATAGAAAAATAAATATTTGCGTTCTTATGATTTACCCGAACATTTAATTTTGAGGGCCATTTTCAACGAGTTGTAAATAACTCACTATTAGAAAATGGAATCGAGTTAGGGTAGAGTGGGATTCGAACCACGGACCTTTGGTCCGTGAGTCCGAGACACTAGCCACAGGATCACAACCCTAGAAGCTACATAATATTATTTTAAAGTTAATAACATATTACATTTATAATTCCTACTGATTAAAGAGTTCATAGGTATTTATTTATATGTAATTACTGATTAAAGAGTTCATATTCAAGTGTAGTAAATAAAATGACCAAGTGAAAATTGGTTTTTAAATTTGCAAAGCTAATGCACTAATGTAGGTTGCATACTAGATCAAAAGCACCGATGACGCAAAGTGCAATAGCTGTGAATATTTTAGCCCCTTTGTGTGTTTGACTGATGGTAAACCGTAAGGGTTGACTAGCAAAAAAAACCCGAAAATTTTATAAACAACCTGAACTTACTTAAATCTTTTTGATAATTGCCGAGGTTGTCAATTTTTTTAAAGTTCGAGATTTCAATTAGCAAAAATTGACATATCTGCCTTCCTACCATACTTTTACTTTTATTTGCTTTTTATATATTTTGATATTTTTTTTTATTATGTATTTTTGTATTATTTCATTTAGTACTTAATCTTATTTGACATATTATTTATTACCCCTATTTCTTACTACAGTGAAGTGTGAGTTTATAAAAACCATATACCAATTATCATTTAAATAATGTTTTACATATATATTATTTTTCTATTGATTTCAATGACACCATTATTTTGTTTTTTCAATACTATTACTTATACCTTTTTTTCTGGATTTTTATTATATTGCATCACACGTCATTATATTTGAATCTAATATTTTTTTCTATGCATTTTTTATTGTTATTTTTTATGGCTTGACACGGGCACAGCCTAAAAAGTCTTAATAAGTTCACTTATATTTAAATGAGTGTAATTTTGAATGAATAAATAAATAGTGATAGTTGTTAATGTAATTTATAAAGATGGTGTAAAGTACTGGGTTTGATGTTTCTTATATTATGTTTTCTTACTATTTCTGGTGAATTAACTATGTATTATTTACTATGTATTGTCACAAAAATGTTTTCTTTATATATACGGTCCCATATGAGTTTTTTTAAATAACTTCTGGGAGTATAATATGTACTATATGTATTATATGTTTCATTAATAAAAAAAAAACATTTAGCGTGTATGGAAAACCATGAATAATTATAAACTTATTTTTTGACTATCATCAACCTAAGTATTTTATATTCGGGACAGTTTTTTCAGAATCCTTTAAGCTTTTCATGGTCGGGAATTCCTTTGTCTTAATTTCATGTTTCATGATCTCTCATCTCTTGTGTACTTTTACCTATCCTTTCAAGGATCTTTTAAATTTTTTTCACTATTTTTCTATGTTATATGTATGTTAAATGCTGGGTAGCATGATCGGCACGTCCCATCATCCAATCATCATATGTGTGCTTGTTTATTTCTGTGGTTTCTTTTATCAGGTGAGCTTGGTAGTTATTAGGATGACTTCATATTTCGGCTAGAATAAAAAGCTTTATAAAACGCTGCCATCAGCCCAGATGATTGATACTGTAACGCTGTCCGAAACGTCGGCAAGAAGAAGAAACAGTACAAAGCACAACGGCAAAAAAAAACATAAGCAGGGATCTGAAACACTGTGAACTTCTATAAACTTTTATATGATTATTATTTTATCGAATTTGTTGGAAAGGATTGATTTTGCTTCGTTTAATTACCATAGTTACAAAACATTATGAGTAAATAAAAAAAAATCTTTAAAAAAAAGGCAAATATCCACATCCTTATCGAAATTAAAATCGAAACTTTTTAAGCATTTTATTCTCAAACTGTAAGTATTAACCATGTGTAGTTCTGTCGCTGGTACTAATTACCTATATATAAATTAATACATAATGATAAATTGCTTCTGTCGCCCCAAAACTTTTTATTTTTCATCTTCTG
This sequence comes from Micrasema longulum, assembly GCF_059751315.1. Classification (NCBI taxonomy): domain Eukaryota; kingdom Metazoa; phylum Arthropoda; class Insecta; order Trichoptera; family Brachycentridae; genus Micrasema; species Micrasema longulum. The sequence goes on along the minus strand of NW_028279180.1, from coordinate 57,169 downwards.
TTGTTTTGTGTACTTAAGTTATTAGTTGAAGTGTTAATAATTTTTTGCTATGTTTGCCATTGATTTTTGTTTATATACAAAAGTTTTTTGTATTTTGTTTTAATAATAATAAGCCATTAAAAAAATATGTAGGTATGCAGTCGCTTTTACTTTTGTTAATTGATTACAAATACACCATAGTAGTGAAATTCTGCCATTATTAGCTTGTATTACGCAATATCTCACAATAAAAGTGTATTTCATTTCACAAACCGCTATTTTCCGATCTCTGGTGTACCGGATAAACTTATTCGCTTAATGAAGATTGACTGAACTGAAAATTATCAGGCAGAACAAAAGGCTATCTTTGTTATACTAAGCTTATAGTGAACAAATGATTAATTCAGGTAAATATCTGTCTTTGTACATACATAGCACCCCTGCTAGCAAAATGTCATAATTTAAAAATTATGACTTTTGAGTCAAATATGTAGCTAGATTCCGAATTTCTTACTCTATCTTCGAAAAAATCGCCGCTTCTCTATTTGGTCTACTCACCGCTATATAGATTTATGCCAAACGATTGTGGCTGTGATCAAGAATAGTGTCACAACAGACTAACATCGCGAGGAAAATATCAGAATCAAGTGAAAAACAGACATATTTGAAATGTGTAAGTTTTTTAGTATATTTTTAATTAAAAGTCTTTAGTAAAAAGCAATTACATTTTGTGTGGTTACAGTTTTTTTGCGATATTTTTTGTATTTTATTTTAATTTTTTTACAAACCCTTATAGATAACAAATATTTTACAAAATAATTTTTCTTTTTTAAATTTATATTCTAGTGTTAGAGATAATATTTTTTATGTTATTTGTAAATGTATGAGTGTTTTGTTTAGTTTTGTCTGGTAGTTTATTGTATAATTTCAGTTCCTGGTTTATTAGTCTCGACTGTCCTTGTCTTATTTTAGAAAGTTGTATATGATATTGTTCTGATACTATCGTATTGTGTCCATGTTTAATTTTTTTTTTCAAGTTTTAGTTCTTCGTCTACAATTACACCAGTGACCAATTAACGAATAAATTATAAGAATTCTAGTTGAAAGAATTCAGTTAAATTTAAGTGTTTAGTTTGTTTAAAGAGTTTTTTAGTTGCTTAAAAGTTCGTTTTAGTTTTAGATTTTAGAGGTCATGAACTAACTTGAATATTTTATTTTGCTGTCTTTGTAGTCTTTTTGTCATTTTGATTTCCTGCACCCCATAGTAGTTGCATATTACATATACCTCGATACGGGTTACCCTAATGAGGTCACATTATTTTTATAATTAATAATTTTTTGAAATGTGAAAAAAAAAATGTATTTAGTTTTTTCACTGGCTTAGTACATTAGATTTTTTGATTTAAAAAAAAGACTTGATAATGTCGCCACCTTGCTAATTAAATTGTTAATATGAATTGACCATGTCTTGTCAATTGTCTGTCTATTGTATTTATTTATTTTTATAAAAAAAACAATGGTATATTATATAAGGCAGTTTATAACTTAATAATTACCACAAATTGTACACAAAACATGAAAGATTTCATAAAAATACTGTGTAATTGCACTTTTGTTGTATTTGCTACAACCGGAAATTTGTAATTTTATCGAAATATTTTTTTTCTCAAAATTTACTTTTTTTAGTTGTGACACCTTTCTAGCGGGGGTGCGACATGTTTCCCACACGTTAAACAATATTTTAGCATCGTATTATTTATAAGCTTAGGCTAAATAATTCCCATTTTCCCTGTTCACCATTAATCGAATAAACTACGGATTAACCACAGACATTTAATTAAGGAAGATAATTCATAGCCTCGGATAGTGGAACCAATTAAGATTTTTTTGTTTTATTTGATGGTTTACCACAAACTCCAGTATGGCAGGCGGTGGTTATCGTGATGACATCGAACCGATTAAATAATCCGAGAAATTAAAATAGGGAAAATTTCCCGGGAATTCTAAAATAAAATCGTGGTATTGCTTATATAATATTATATGACGTCTAAAAAAAGTAGGTTTTGTGATCAGGATGTGATACTGTAAACATTTTTGACGAAATACTAAACATCAGCAAACCCGAGGGGAAATAGGGCACTGCATTGTTAAATCAACATAAATGTAGCGTACCTCGTTGATTTGTTACAGGAAGAAAAAGTGATCAGTCTTACCCTTCAGACGTCAGTTCAGGGATAGTGAAATACATAAGATTTAACGTTTGTTCAATATTATGTAGGATTTTATGCATGTGGACGCATATGAACTCCTACCCGGTTGGAGGTTGACAGAAAACAACGATGTTGTGTTTCGGTGGGTGTTTATTACATGTTAAATAAATAGAGCGACAATAAGAGTGACTAAATGTTTTACTTTGTCTCTGTGCACTGAACTGGTCTGCACGTTGGAACTGACAGTATGCACTGACTTGACTGAAGCTGACTGAACTTGTCCGAACTGAGGCTGACTGAACTGACTGTATGCTGGAACTTAAGATGTTACCACCCATATATTATGGTTATTGTATAGTGTTTATTTTACTGTTTGTAGGTATCTTAAGAGCGTGTACTAATTCCGTGTTTTTCAGCGATTTTATTTCCGCTCGTATCAGTAATTTGTCATTAGTAGTTTGGGTGTTTTGACAACCTATTGTTTGCATACAGGAAATGTATGATTTAATTTCTACTTGTCACGAAGATGAAAATAAGTCATATAACAGTGGGCATTTATTTCCAGCTGACTCCTACAGTTATGCAGATTTTTGTTTATACTTTAAGAAAAACGAACGGAAAATTCCCATTTTTTGCTTATATCAAAGGGCACTACGTTATTCACCAAATCGTCGTGTATCTCGATCAGTTTTCGACCGGTGACAAAATTTATGAGTCTTTCTCTGCTATCTACTTTCTATTCACTAACTTTTCATTCGTTATGTAATTCTACCTAATATTTGCAGTCTACATTGCGTAAGGGGTTAAATAACAAGTTAAGTAATGCTGACTACAGTAATAATTTAAATATTGTGATAAAATAGATATTTCAGAACAAAAACAAACAAACTATCACGCCGTTTCTACATAGGCAGAGAAGATAGAACGCTAGTTTAATTTATCTTCTAAAATATATATCATCAACAGTATTTTAACTACTTTCAATTTTACTAAATTTGCGGATTTTTAAATTGGCGTTTTAAATTGGTTAACTCATTTGTTAATGAAGACGGCATAGGTTAATTGTATATTTGTAGATGACGGCATAGGTTAAATTTTCTATACATTTAAGGAACGTTTCGCACTAAAATTAAGTGTTTGTTTGTTTTGTTATTTTGTCCAAGAAAATATATTTTATAAACATTTCTTTATACTAATGAGCAAATATCGCTCTTTATTCCCTGCTTATAGATTTAATAGAGTTTTTGAATTATGTTATTTATAGCTTGAAAATGAAATGATTTTTTTGTTTTTTTTAAACTCTGTATATAAAAAAAATGTGGAACTAATTTGTAGCGTCGAAGAATTGCAATATAAAAAAGTTAATATTTTTGCAATACGATGTATTTCCAAAAATCAATAAAAAAACATACATTATCATCAAACAACAAAAATATTCGAAAAAAAACTACTTGCTATCATAATTAAGATATTGAACTTTGTAAAGAAGTTATTTTTTACACAACTAAATAGATGAGAGTTCTACGCAAAACTAATTCTCAGGGGTCATCTTTTGGAACTAATTACTTAAAATGGCTGAAACTACTCAAAAACATCCAAATATGCACTGACAGTGATAAGTTTCAAAATATGCATTCTCATGTAAGTGTTAAATTAGTTATTTTGCACCGGGACGAATTTGTTTAATATAAGTAATTTGCTACATACACATTCATTTGCTTATTACACATGAAATGTGATCCCATCATGTTTCTTTAAGATCCCAGCAGTATTTCTACACTTTAAAAGGTTACCACACGGCATAGTTAAATTCAAATCAGGAGTTGCGTACTGAGCGATGTCTACAAAGAAACTAATGGGTTAAACCTAAAACTACTCATTTATGAGTAGTTTAGTCGCCTTCTGTTTGATGTTCGTATGCGGTTTCTGGACTATCCTAAATTTTATGTTTGGAGCGGTAACTTCAACAAAAAATAGTTACTTTTATTCTCACAGTTTCATTCTGAGATTTTCTTTCCAAGCGAAATCCAATACTCACGCAAGAAGCATATGGTTTTTAAATGAATGCAATGGCATGAATGAGCGCTGATGAGTGACCCCTTTAAATAAAAGAACTCGATTTTTGTATGAAATAAATGTTTGTCTATGAAGAGTTAGGGAAATGTATTATTTTACCAGATTGCTAAGCGCCATATGCATCCTGAGCTCTAGATATATTACTCGTACATCCGGCAAAGTACGTTATTTCTACCACCAGCTAACTAAATACAATATGTAATAATATAAGTACATGACACTTCAAAAGTCGCAATAATCGGCGTGCGTGCCAACAAGATATCTACACTGGAAAGGAAAAAGTTACCATGCGACATGTAGCAACTTTACAGAGGAGTCGTTTAGATTATTTTTTTTAATTAATAAATAATCTCGTAATTATTTTTTTTATTTGCATTACGTCGGAATCGCGTTAAAATAATACGTATGTTTGGGTTTTTTTTTATCAACAAAAAAAAATTTAATTGGCTCTTCTTCTAAAGTTGCTACATGCCGCTCGGCAACTTTTTCTTTTCCAGCGTCGATATTAAAATGTAGTAGAAGCAAAGTTTGTCCACTATATCCACTCTGACTACCTCTACAGGAAACGGCCTGAAGAATTGTTTGTTTGAATTAATCTAGTTATTCTAGCGTATCGCTTTAGAATTGATTGTCGAAGTAGGTATAAGGATTTGCACTTAAGAATTTTCCTTTCTATCGAACGATAATTAATACAAACTTCCCTTCCAGTCACGTTTAAGACCCACCTAAATTACATCTTCAAAGTCCAAGTAATTTGAAATGGGAGCCCTCAAGCTTCTCAAAAGGAATGAAATTGATCGATTTTCTGAAAAAAATATCACAATTTTTATTTTGAAAATTGGGATATATTAGATTGGTACAGAAATTATTTGACAGATATTTAATCGTATAAAGATAAACCCTTTGGGAAACGGGGTATAGAAGTCTAGAATCTAGCAGGGCTTAGTGACAATCATTCGATAGATTTTTGTGATCACTTAACTAACTGTATTACATTCACCATTTTTCCAAAATGAGACAGAATTGTGAATTGAATGTTACACAACGAACAAAGTGATTTATCTGATGCTATCCCCCGAGAATTGAATACAGTACTTGTTTGAATACATTTCGACATATTCGTAATTTATAATTTTTTTTAAATAAAATATTAATGGTTGCGTTCTCATTTAACCAAATATTTTAATTTCGTGATTATTTTTCAAAAGTCTTTAATAACTGTCCTAGAGAAATGAAAACTAAGTTGTGGTAGAGCTGAGTACGAACTTTGGGCTTTTGGTCCGTGAGTCGGCGTTATTACCACGGGACTAAAACTCGGTTCAAATATCTGAGATACATTTTTTAATCGCATTTTCATTATGACTAAAATGTATCTTTTTCATCCGCTGACATTTTTCAGAGATTTCCTCTTTGGGTCAAGGTAACTCTCTGAATGCAGCTTAAAATTTAAATATAGGAAACATGAATAGAAAAGACCTTTGAATCCGATCTCCGACCTGCTTATGGTAAAAAAAATCACCGGGAAAAATATCTGATTGCATAACTCAAAATATAAATTTAGTCATATGTAAAACAATTGAAATATTGCTGTAAAGTAATACCAATTATTAACGAGTGTTTTTTATGAATTATTTTTGTACTAAACAGATCATAAAGCATAACTTAAAATCCGCTAGAAACGTAAACAAGATATTTTATAGCTAATTTAGAAAATTTTTGCTTTTTACTTCTTTTTTTAAAATGAGATTCATTCTTATGACATGTGGCCACTTGAATTTATTTTGGAGAGCTACTTTATAGTTTTCGATAGCTCATTTATTATTTTTTTTGAAAATATACGTGTTTATGAAAGAAAAATATTAAAAAAAACCCCAAAACCGGCTTGTCAGCTGAATGAATTATACTTTTTTACAGATCACGGTTCGGACTGTTCTAAAATTTAACATTTACATACGAGGATTTCAAACGATTTCAAACTTTCCTAGTGGTCCATACTCATAAACTTGGTATAAAGTTACAATTAAGTATAGTTGTATAATTCGTATGGGAATACCATCCTTATTGTAGTAGTAGAATAAGGATGGTATTCTCATCCAAATTATACCACTTTACTTAGGATTAACTTTACGCTGAGTTTATGAGTAAGGCCCAGTATATATTATGCGGGCTAAAGATCTAACGCAATGATTTAATTTTTAAACTATTTTTTCTATCTTTTATCTTAATTTTACAGTTTACGTATAATATGCTATATCTAGTTAGTATAAATAATTTGTAAAAATTGCACCTTCGCGGTATTTTTTGCACCATGTGCATGTATTATGCTGCATACGTTTATAATATAAATAAATGTAACCAAATATGGCTAAAAAACTGTTGAAATAAGTTTTTGAGGGCTTTCCTTTGCGGGTTGTTCTTTTTTGTTTTAAGTTGTATTTCACCGGCAGTTTAAGAGTAATGGTAACGCGATGGGTAGAACTGAAACAGTTTAAAGTTAAGGGCGTTTCTTAAAGGTAAAATAGTACGGGAAAGATAACATATCTCTGATAGATAAAAATGTTACAGATATAATATATTTTCAATCCAACATACAACCGTAGAAACTTGCATGTGAAATTCACCCGTTACAGTGGACATCCAAATTAAATATATATATATGTTAAAAAATAAATCGAATGTCGATGTATAATGTTCGATATTTGGCAAAACAGTGGTGTTGGACATTGTTTAAATCGTCCACTAAACCAGCCAGAATCATTCATAATGCCCCATAAATGCTTAGAGATCTATTTTCTCACAAATAATGTATCGTTCACTGTAACTCTTACAGATATCTAATGAGGAACTTCAGCCCTACGGGAAATAGGATACAAAAAATGTTTTCTTACGCGCGGTAAAAATTATAGCATTAAATTGTACGGCAAACTTTCTTGAAAATGTACGAAAAATTAGAAAAAAATAATTGTGGCCTTAGTTTACTGGTCTATTGATATTTATATTTATAAATTTATTTGTTTATTTTTTCAAACCACTGAACTTCCTCATTGTCGTTACAAAAAAAAAAATATGTAAAGTATTTTTATGCTATAATATTGTACCCGCAGAATTTCAAAAATCTTGATAATTATTATATCATTTTGATTTGTGGAAAATCCAGAGTCTTTGAAAAAATTCAAATACGCAAACGGGTTAAAGCGGGAAATTCGTTGTCAAAATACAATAATAATACGTTTTTACTTGGTATTTACGTACCTCAAATGACTGGCGCTTTCGTATCAAATTTAATTTCATTACGAATTGTGGTACAAAACAGAATGTATCCGAGCCAATCCCGAATTCTAGTTGAGGAGTAAATGGCAATTGTAATATAATAGATTAAATTCGGTACAAACCGAGGAATTCAAATCATATTCGTGAACGAAATTCGGACGACGCGACTCGACTGGAGGCTGAAATGAGGACGAGAGAGCGAAACAAGGCAGAGAGGGTATTCAATTAACGTGTGGGCAGAAGGCGACAAATTCCACAAGAGGAACCGCTCATTCCACGAATAGGGGAATGTGGAATTATACTTCAAGTGGAATTATCGGCACGTGAGAAAGCTCTCAACTAGGGCTAATCGCCTCGGAAGAGAAAAAATACCAATATGAGGTGAGTAGTGAGTGGTGAGTGGTGAGGGGCAGTTATATTATAATATTCCCAGTATTGTGGTAAGACCTTCATTAGTAAGATATTCCTACTCAGCAGTCAATTTATTTGTATTATCGTCAGTATTGAATTTAATAATTCATTATGTCGTCAAAAACTCATGGCGTAAATTGTTTCCGATGATTTTTTTCGTGGAATGGCGATGACTTTTGTTAAAAACAAACATCCTTATAGGTAGATAGATTGTCATCGGAAAGCGTCTGGATTTTATAACAATGTTTTATTTTCGAAATTATTTTTGTTAATATGTTGTTTATTAGTTAAGGTAGAACTAGGTGTTCAAATTTTATTTGTACAATTATCTAAAATAAATTTATTACATTACATTTGAAGATTTGGCGTTACGACTCTAAATGATTGGACAAATTTATATTTCTAAATAAAACAAATTTTCTTCGCTATCCCATAAGACGAAATAACTGACTATTAAAATCAATTGCTGTTAAATCCTATAATTACTTCATTTAAAAAATATATAATTTTATAAAAAACTTTCGAATAGCATTGCCGCTTCCTAGTATTGTGACTAAATGAGGAAGTGCAGTGTTTTTTTTAAATTTATCCATTATTATTATTTGTTAATAAAGTATTAAACGAAGCTATTTTTTTTTTTGACGTATCATATAATCAGCGTTATGATTGTATAAATTTTGTATTTTTAAAATTATTTCGCGTGCGACGTTTCAAGTTTTCTTCCTCTTCTTGAATTCTGCTAATGTGTCAGTTGTCCTGCCAGTAACCGCGAATCTATTACAACTCTATTATCATTAATTATATTGTTAGAACTAGTGACGCCGTGTTTCGTTTTTATAAAGATCATTTTCATTCTTTTTTTATACATTTTCAAGAAACTTCGCCGTAAAATTTGATGATGTAATTTTTACCGCGGGTTTTTTTATATAACATTTTTTATATAAAATTTCCCGTAGGGCTGAACTTCCTCATTAGGGTCACAACGATCAGAAAAAATATTTTAGATCAGTTACAAAACATAAAAAAAACACGATAAAATTATCAGTTTTCCGAAATCACTTATATTTTATCTTCTCCTTTTTTACTTTTAGCTTATTATAATTTTGATTATAATTGACTTAATAAGAATTTTGGAAAAGGGCACTGAAAACTTTTATTTTAAAACTTATAACCATACAACACATTCTTTATTTTATTTTACACCAGATTTATTGTGTTTTTAAGTTTTTTTTATGTGATGTTTACGTTTAATTTAGACGGTAATAGTATTTTATTGTAACATAACTCTTTAATACTGGTTTTAAACATTGAATAAGTTTTGTCGTTTCATTAAAGCATTTTCTTTGACTTTCTTCTTGTTGTTTTTAAGAGCCAAAATCACTCGCGAACGAGTGGAGGCAAATTAAAAAAATAAAGTTATTTCTCAACAAAGATATTTAAAAAATATGAAACTTCGGAAACAGCTCAGGGCAAAACGAAAACTGTGTAAAGTATGCTATAATTTAATCAAAACAAAATTCCTAGGAAGTTTCAGTGTAGCATTGAAAAATAAAAATACTTCGATAATTATTATGTATGTAATCTTAGTACACGCAACGCTGCTTAAGGACTTCGTTATTCATAAGATTGATTAAAAATATTTCAATCCGAGACACCGAGACAGACGTTAATAGAGAAATATACATTATTATGAGGAGTGATTATGTACTGTTAGGGGGTCTGTGTTCATACCGTGCGCTATAAGAGGTGGCGGCGCATGGCGGGTAGAAACAACCCGCTCCCGCGTCTCACACTCAAAGGGTTATTGCCGCTAGTGCTGTTCTGCGTGATCGATGTTTTTATGAATATTATATAAGTTTCGTTTTCTTCCGAATATTAAATATATGCACGAATGAATATTTGATTCCCAGTAAAACGGTTCGAAAGTAAAATAATTTATTAAAAGTTTATATTGTAGTAGTACTACTACTACCATCACGCCATTTCCCCGTAAGGAATTTATTAATATAGGCAAAAATGAATTATACTATATTGAATTGTATCATTGTCTTTTTCATCAAATTGCCATAAAATTATTTTGAATATCACATTATTCATGTTAATGTTTAAGATACCACTATGACGTGTTGTGAGTGAATCATGGGTTGTTTAATTGACTGCTGAACTGATGGGTTGTTTAATTGACTGCTTAATTGATTTAAAATGTAAAAATAGTACTCTACAAAAACAATCTTATGTTTACTCTTGTGTGGCTGTGATGTCAGACTAGTCTACATACGATACAAGACTTGATATATCGCTAGCCCGAAGCAACAGTGAGATATCTCCGAAGAACATATTCAGAAGAGATAATCGGAATTAGAGGTATGCAAAGGGTCTGACTACATTATTTGAAAACATTCATTTATTTCATTTATGAACATATCTGCATGTGTATCTCAACATTTCGGGTTTATCTCACTGTTGCTTTGGGCTAGCGATATGTATTATTTTTTTTGATAGTGAAGTTGTATTTTTTTGTAATCTTCAAACGGAAATTTGTATTTGGAAACTAAATTTTGTATAGAGACGAAGATAGAACTCAAAACATGGAAGACAGAGACGCTGTTCTGTGGTCGGTGTTTGTGTGAAACAGATTCAATTGCTTATTGACACTGATAGCAAAAACTGTATATCCTTGTATCACAATAGCTAATGCCCATTAAAATATTTTATAAATTTAATACGACACAATTGGGACATTGTCCCATGAAAATCGCAGTTGGTGCTGTACTGATCCAGAACAGCATATTATTATAATACTTACATATATTTTATTCTTCCTGCCATTTATTTTTAACAGTTAATTTGTTTTTAACTGGGTATTAAGAATTACGGTTTAAACTGATGATGAAGACATTTATGTGAAATACTTAATTTATAAATTATTATTTGGGAAAACAATTATAATATTAAATCTTTGATTCGATCAAGCCTTATTATTTTTGGATTTTAGCGAACGCTTTCCGCGTTTAATTAAAAAAACGAGGTGTTAAATTGTTTTGCTGTCAATATGTAAATATTTCGAATAGAACATGTGCGGCGTACTAATTTAATTAAAGATAGTAAAATTAATTATTATAATTATGTTTGTGACATAACGCGGTTTTCTTGTAGTGGTTAGTACATACCTTAAGGTTGACAAAAAGTTTAATAATTTAATTTATTTCTACCTTTAAAGAGCTTAGTGGAAGTCTGCGGTATTTAAATAACCTTATCATATAATTTACTTGTAAAAGGCTACACACAAAACAATACAATTAAAAAGGGGAAACGAGAAATTCGGGGTAAAGATAACAAAGTTAGAGCTATCGTTGGGCCGCAAATCTAATTAGTTCTGGGTGACAGTACCTGAGAGAGGTGAATGAAATCGGTGATATTTTGTAGAACTTTCTAGACGTAATACCGGTAAAATTAAGCTGCGTATAGACCGACATTTTTTATCATTCTTCCATTTTTACGATGGAGATTAAAACTTCACTTAGATTTATCAGTGTGCCTGATTTCACTGTCAAGGGGAAGTTCTGTGCTACGGGCAATGGGATATAAAAAATGTTATCTTGCACACGGCTTTTTAAAAAAAAAGCATTTGATTGTACGGCAAAGTTTATCGACAATGTAATGTCTAACCTTTAGAATATTCCGTCATTTGCTTATTTATTTATTTATTTTATTTTATTTGGGATTTTCACAGCTATTACATAAACAAAATAATTAGAAAAATCTTAACAATACTAAAGCCAATTAAAAAAATCCACTGTAAATATAATGACACATAATATATAAGAAAATAAGTTTAGTAATTGTATTTGTGTGACGTTTGTATTCATGTGTATGTGAATGTGTGTATGCGTGAATGAATGAGGGAGAGGATACATGTGCGTGTGGGAATGAATGAGGAGAGGGTGCGTGTGTATGGGTGCCGAAGTATGAAAATAATATATTTGCTTAAAACTTGTAAATTGTATTGAAAATGGTACAATAAAGAGCTTAGTAAAAAGTTAGAAACCATGGTATTACAATGTTTCATCACCGCGCGCTAAGTTATTATTTACCACAGTCTTTTAATAGTTGGAAACCTGCTATTAAATAATATTTGAATTGGGAGCAAATATTACAGAAAAAGAAACAGTTTTTTGTATACAGCAATAAATTTTTACAATTCACTTTCTAATTATCTAAAAAATATACAAAACATGTACGTACTTAAAAAACATCCAAATAAAACAGTTCTTACTGCCCGTGTGACGAGTGATATGTGATGTTATTTTATTAAATTTTTATTTAAACTATTGTGTTATTATATATAATATCCCCTCATACCAGCACTTTTGCTGATTGGGAATATTTCGTACAAATAAAATATGTAATAAAATGAAATATGTAAAGTTTAATTACCTTGTATTTTGTCATAAATAAATAAATAAATAAAATAAATAAATATTAAACTTTTTTTATTACTTACACATAATATGCTAACCATAAGTCAAACGCGGTTTTATAAATATATCGTCAAAATTACGTGAGATTTTTTAACGTTTTTCATCAATACGTTTTGTCTTTAAATTAATTATTTACAACTATAACTAGTACCTTGATTATATATAACTAGAACCAACAACTATAAAATTGGACTATTTTCGTTTTATGTATATAATTCATAATTCGACTCACCTAGTTTGAACTGGCCTTAAGCTGAACTCGTCTTGGCAATTCTGGAAACAAAATTGCTTGTCTGCCACTCGGAAGAACACAATTTCACAGCGAAATTGTGACATTACAATAATATCTACTTGTTTATACCAGCACCCCGCATCACACGTACAAGCGCTTTCTCAACTTTACTTAGGTTCAAACATTCCCGCGATCGCGATATATTATTTAATCAATAATATGTCGCGATCATCAATCCATCTCTGGTCATCTGCCTTAAGGATCTGACTACTATGAGTTTCGGTTAATAAGGTTGAGACGGCAGTCTGGAAAAGTAGTTTATGTCGCATTTTTCAAGGGGAAAATGAACAGTATTGGCAATTTTATTAACAATTTCCAATATGTCTTCTCCGGTTTTACGAGTGATTCCTTGAATTTCGGTATTGTTCCGGCGTGACCATTGAGCCTGTTTATCAGTGAAATACTGAAGGTTGTTTATTTGTTTTTGTAATTCCTCAAATTTCCCTTGCATGCCATCTAACTTATTTGATTAATTTTTCCCTCTTGCAATAGAATTTTAGCCTCCATGGCAACAAATTTGTCATTTATAAATGACATGCGCTCTAATGCCGACCAATTCATTCCGTAAGGATTGTGTTCACATTATGGAAGTAAATATAGAAATCACGCACAATGTTTCACCCCGAACGACTGCTTGCAACTAAGTTGCATGGTGCGGGGAGCGACAAGGTGGGGGGTGGAAGGGATTTTAGTTATAAAATTAGTCGACTGCAAACAGTTTTTTTAGCTTTAATGAACGGTTCATTACTTTTGATTTTTTTTATTAGAATCTTAAAATGGTCATTTGCCGCTTTCAATTCCCCTATAACCGTCACTACACCTCAGTATACATAGTCAATTTGTCTGGCACCTTCTATTTAATTTTCCCAATGCGGACGGCAGCGGTGATAGGGTGTATTATTTCATTAGCTTGTTAGTCAACCGGGAGAAATAGTGCCGTCTCCTCCCTCCACCGGCTACTATCCGCGCAGAGAAAAATTGCAGTAGTACCCATGGGTACATCAGTAGTATATCAGTAGAGTTCAGTCCAGATATATAGCAGATTAGATCGGTGCAATCCAGCTATCGCCGTTACTCTCACTCTCACGCTCCATGACCAAATTCTGTATTTTATTCATGTAATAAATACACATCGAAGCATTAACGTCGTCTTATTTTGTCACCTCTGACTGGTGTACGAGCTCCCCGCGTCGACAACCAAAAATTATGCACACACGTAAACCGCATATAAGGTGTTAAACGTTACATTACGGCGGCCTCCGTGGAGTAGTAGGTAAGACACACAGAAGGTTCTAGGTTCGATTCCCGGTGAGAAAACAAAAATTAAAAATGGGTTTTTTCCCAAGCTTGGGTATTCTGAGTCGTAATTGAACGTAGTTATGCAGAATGCAGCCAGTCCAAAATTTCGTGAAAATGAGATAATTATGTTATCGGGTGCAGTAAGGTCAATTCTATGTTCTGCTATAAGCAGCCAGACTGCTTTCATACAAAAAATTGTATTAATCTCCTTTCGAAACTGGTGTCGATCACAAAAACAGCATTTTTCAATTTGCAAAAAACACCCACAGCATTAAAAAAAACTTACAGTACTTAAAAATCATTAAAACTGTTCAATTACATAGTAAAATTCTTGTTTGTTATATTTAAAACAAACTAATATAGACATTGTTTATCATTTTTAAAGTCAAAAACATTCCAACTGTTGTGTAGATTAAATTATTAGGTCTTTTCACAAAGGTGCTATTATCTCAGTTTCACTTTTCTATGGCTGGCTGCTTTCTGCATAACTACGTTCAATTCACCGTTGGCCTCTTGACCTGTCATGGTGCAAATAAAAAAAATAAAAAAAAATAACAAAAATACACGATCTTGCCAAATATTATTGATCAAGGGCTTGAAAATGTCTTATAACGTATCGAGCTGGAGTGGTATTCCAAACGCTCTCGAGGCCATATAATCTCGTGTATTTACGTAAAAAAATACGAGAAAAACTGTTTTCTCGTGCCGCGAGAGCGGTTCAAAATAGCACCCCTGGTACAGTTCGAAGCATGCAATCTATTGGGAGTGGTATCGACGGTTACTGAACTGGAAATAGAAGGTAACCACTTATTTGAATTGATTTAACTTTAATATCAGTAAACGTACTAACTGTTGGTGGTTAGGCCGATTGAAAATGTGTCACAGCGTAAATAAATTCCTATGCCTGTCTCCTTTTCTCTCGCCCACTTGAATCCTGTCCCTTTTGCACCTTTATAGTTCTAATAACTATTGAGTTGATGATTTTGCCACCTGGGGTCAGTGTCCGATTTGACCGCGATCGAAGTGCATGTTCTGTTGAAAGTTTCGCCGCTCGCTCCGCCTTATCGCCGCCTCAGCTAAGTTTGGAGAAAACAAGAAAATCAACTAAAAAGGTCAGTCCATTCACTCCATTTCCTTGCAACCATTTGCGCTGTGACATTTGCAAAATTTTATATACCTACTGCCGAGAACCAGCTCACGCATCGCCATTTTTGGTCCGTTCGGCCGCATGTTCTAAATTTATTCATTACCCGCATTTTTCGGTTAGTAGGTAAAACGCATTTATTATTTCTTTTTGTAAATCACATTATATATTAATTTCAAAATGAATAAGGAAAAGGACGATAGATTGTTTCAGCGACGAATGGATCGTCTTCAGAAAAAACTCGAAGTTTATTTTACACGCGCGCAAAATATATATGATTCCATGAATAATGTAGATCATGATGGCATTAAAAAATTCTTAGCTAACGCTTCGACCATCGACTTGATAAGAACTGCTTTTTTATCTGCTGTAGAAGAGCAAAACGAATTAATAACGTCAAACTCTGATGGGCCAGAACATAACTATAATGTAGTTTTATCATTTGAAGAATTATATGCAGAAATAAAATATACGTTTCAAAAATTAAGTTTATTGCAAAAACAAGCTGAGAAAAATAACGCAATCGAGGACGCTCCTCATAAAAATAATATTTTACTCCCGCGTTTAGAGTTATGTGCGTTTGACGGTGAACCCGGTAATTGGCCGATCTTTTATGAAAATTTTAGAACAATGATTCACGAAAATAATAATCTAACAGATGGAGAAAAAATACAATATTTGTACGGAAAATTAATTGGAAAGGCAAAAGGTATTTGTCAAGGAATCATGCCAAGCTCGCAAAATTATGAAGTTCTTTGGAATTCATTGGTTAATAAGTACAACGACCAACGTGTTCTTGCCGCTACTTATTTTGACCAGATTTTAAATATACCCGCGGTCAATAATTCCTCAATATTAAGTTTAGAAAATTTCATTGACACTTTTTCTTCCACAACGGCTGCGCTAAAACAATTAAAATTAGATAGTCTCGAGGAATTTATGTTTATTCATATAGCTTGCAAGAAATTAAGTATGGACACGGTTAAATCTTTCGAATTATCGATTAGAAACGAAATAGCACCTAGTTCGTCAGAATTCATAGAATTTATTCGCGATCAATGTCGCATTATGCAACGGGCGCAGACAAGTGTAGGTACGTCCTTAATAGTTAATGCAAATACCCGTAAGTACGCAAGTACGTCAGGTGAATCGCAATTTAAACGCAGCAATAATAATTCGCAAACAAAACCAAACCCACAGTACAATAACAAAAATATTGTCAAAACATTTGTTAATAATATACCTATTAATAATAAATGTTTAATGTGCGGTGATATGAATCATATTCATTTATATCAGTGTGCAAAATTCACCGCCATAACGGCGCGTGAACGCTATAACTTTGTAAAACTCAAGAAATTATGTATTAATTGTTTGAGTCAGATGCACGTCATTTTGAACTGTAAATCAAAGAGCAGGTGCAAGATTTGCTCTCGCGCTCATCATACAAGTCTGCATTTTGACACAAATAACGCTAACTCTTCCGCGGATTCGAACTGTGTGGTATCGCGAAATAGTTTTAACAATACGCAAATTAGTGAAAATGCCGGAACATCGCCGGACAATAACTCAAATGCATCAAGAGCGGTCGCACTGTGTGCCGTAGGCTCTCGAGGCATGAATGAATCAACCGTGTTATTAGGAACTGCATGTTGTGACGTCATTGACGCGTTCGGGAAAAAGCACACGATTAGGGCTTTATTCGATAGCGCTTCGCAGAGAGACATAATAACCACAGGTTGTTGTGAGTTACTAAAACTAAAAGTAAGTACTTCACAAAACAAATTCGTTTCCGGTATTGGTGACGTAGTCAATCCTATTGAAGGCATTACTTCGCTGATTATTCAGTCTCGAATAGACGAATCGGTGAAATTTAAAATTTCGCCTATTGTTGTCAAACAAATAACAGAAGAGATACCTTACACTAACGTAAATATCGCAGATTTCGAGTACTTAAAAAATATTCGCCTCGCAGATGAATATTTTGACAAACCTGCAAAAATCGACTTGATTATCGGTGCAGATTTATTTACACGGGTTTTATGCAATAAAACCATTTCGCGCGCTTTAGGTGAACCGGTAGCTTTAGAAACTTTATTCGGTTTTTTGATTATGGGACAGGCTCCCATACACACCGCAATAGATAACAATCGCGCATATTTTACGGTAACTGAATCATTCGAAAATCGCATGAATCGATTTTTCGAATTAGAAGATGTTCCGAACGCGTCCACGCAAACAATTGACGAATTGGAATGCGAACAAATTTATAAGAATACAACTACCCGCGACGAAACCGGTCGGTACACAGTTGTATTACCCTTTAAATCCGAATCGAGTCTCCTTGGCGATTCGCTCAAGTTAGCCGAAAGGAGATTCTATTCTTTAGAACGCAAGCTTTTATCTAATCCATCTATAAAAATGGAATACGATAAAATCTTTAAAGAATATTTAAGGGAAGATTATTTAACACCTATAGAGTTAAATTTGAAAACACGCTCTAGCATTCAATATGTAGCACCACATCACGCAGTGGTACGCGAAGATAAAACAACGACGAAGGTTCGCGCTGTAATAGACGCTAGCATGTGTACCACGTCCGGAAAATCATTAAATGATATTTTGCATACCGGAAAAAATTTACAGAATGATTTATTTCAAATCATTTTACACTTTCGTTTGTTTCCGATAGCTTTGAGCGCGGACATCCGTAAAATGTATTCGCAAATATTAGTCGACAAAAATCATCGATGTTACCAGAGAATATTATATCGCTTCGATGTAAATGCACCGCTTCAATTATACGAAATGACACGCGTCCCGTTTGGTCTAAGGTGCAGTCCATATCTCGCCATGCGCACGATTCGTCAGCTGGCTCGAGATGAGCGGGAACGCGCTCCTCTCGCAGCCCAAGTCGCGGAGAGAGATTTGTATATGGACGACTTAGCTACGAGCTGTCTAAATGAGAGCGAGGCTATCGAACTCTCAAACCAACTGATTAGGTTATTTCTTTTTGGGGGTTTCGAATTGGTGAAATTCTCCAGTAATTCGCCACAAGTGATGAAAAGCATACCTCAGGCTTATCGCATTTCTGAAACGGTGGAATTCAGCTCAGAAGACTATTGTAAAATTCTGGGGTTACAATGGCTACCCGCTAGTGATGTTTTCACCTTCAGCGTCAACAACAAAACTCGCAAATGCACAAAAAGAAATATTTTATCCACGATCGCTCGTTTTTGGGATTTGATGGGTTTTGTTGCGCCGGTGACTCTTATGTCTAAATTAATTATGAAATACCTTTGGGAAAACAGACTTGACTGGGATGATAGTCCTCCTGAAAATATAATTTCCATATGGGAAAACTTTGAATCTGAACTTCCGCTCCTTCAAAATATTCTATTGTCACGACATGTAGGCGTTACGCAGGACTCTATTATCTCCGTTGTAGGATTCGCAGACGCCAGTGAAAAGGCATACGGTGCTGTAGTTTACATTCACGCTTACAACCCCTCAGACAATCAGATCCGAATAAGTTTAGTTTGCGCAAAATCTAGAGTTGCTCCATGTCGTAATATATCGTTAGCGAGGCTGGAGTTATCTGGAATTTTAATTTTGTCAAAATTAATGCGTGTAGTTATCGATACATACGCACCCCGCTGCAAAATTAATCATGTTTATGCGTTTTCCGACAGTACCGTAGCTCTGTCCTGGGTCCACTCGCATCCGTCTCGTTGGCAGACATTTATTGCAAATCGGGTTACTATAATCCAAGATAATATAGCTCCATGTAAGTTTTACCATATATCTGGAAAAGACAATCCCGCAGATTGTTTATCTCGGGGCCTGACTCCTGCTCAATTAATTGACCATCCGCTTTGGTTCAAAGGTCCTAGCTTTGCACGCTTACCGGTAGAAGAATGGCCGGTAAATAAGTTCGATCCAAGTACAGTTGAAAATCCGCCCGAAATGAAAACTAAAGTGATGACGTTTTCCGCTAATCTACCTAAACAAACATTATTATGTTCGCTCGCTTCGCGCATTTCTTCATGGCCTAAATTACTTAGAATCGTAATTTATATATTTCGCTTTATTAAACAATTACCCGCCGAATTTGAAATATCTCATATGCAATTCGCGGAAACTGCTATTATCAAAGATTTTCAATATTTGCATTTCTCGGACGAAATCAAAAAGGCACTAGGAAGTAGAAAATGGTCGCCCGCTTTCCGCAAATTAAATGCTTTTATCGATACGAATGGATTGATAAGAGTAGGTGGTAGGCTGGGAAAATCAGACTTGCCCTACGATAGCCGGCATCCGATTATTTTACCTAGTCGAGGTCACATTGTCGATCTTCTGATTGATTATTATCATCGTAAATACCTACACACAGGCCCGCAATTACTTATATCGCTTTTACGACAAAATTATTGGATTTTATCAGCGCGTAACATAGTACGCAAACGTGTGCAATTATGTAATATTTGTTTTAAGTCGAATCCAAAATCGCAATTTCCGCTAATGGCAGACTTACCCGCTTGTCGAGTAAATGAGGCCAAAGCCTTTTCCCATTGCGGGGTAGACTACGCCGGTCCTTTAAGTATCGTACCTTGGAGGAAAAGAGGTGTACGCAGTGTAAAATCATACTTATGCTTGTTTGTATGTCTAATCACTAAGGCAGTTCATATTGAACTAGCCTCCGATCTAAGCACGGAGTCGTTTATAAACGCATTCAAACGATTTTTATCGCGACGTGGACCAGTAAAGGTTATGTATTCTGACTGTGGAACCAATTTCATAGGAGCAAAGTCTCATCTCGATTCTGTCTACACTCTACTGGAGTCTCGGGACTTTAATAAAAAATTCGCGACAGAATTACGAGAAAATCAGATAGATTGGAAATTCAATCCACCGTCCGCCCCTCACTTTGGAGGAATTTGGGAGAGTAACGTCCGATGTGTCAAACTCCATCTCAATAGGGTGGTCGGAAAACAACTACTTACATTTGAAGAAATGTCGACAGTACTTGCACAAATTGAATCAATTTTAAATTCAAGACCGCTTTCTTGTTTAAGTTCCGATCCTTCGGAACCTTTGGCTTTAACCCCAGCGCACTTTCTTACGCTGACTCCTCTCAAGTCATTACCCGCTGAAAACACTTTCCCTAAGGAAATAAATCTCTTATATCGAAAACGATATGTCGATCATTTAGTTCAATCGTTTTGGAAAAGATGGAAAATAGAGTATCTTAATACTCTTCAAGCGCGTCAAAAATGGAACACAGACACAGATTCCATTCGGAAAGGCACTGTAGTTCTACTTAAATCAGATAATAGTCCACCATTCATTTGGCCGCTTGGGATAATCGAAGACATTTTTCCCGGAAGTGACGGTGTAGTTAGAGTAGTAAATGTCCGAACAAAAACAGGCATATATAGGCGTCCTGTCGTAAAGGTTTGCCCTTTGCCTAATCAATAAAACATTAAAAATACAGTCCACTTATTTATAATTAATTTAAAAATTTAGTTAGTTTTCGCTCTTTATGTTAATTTAGCTTGTTGTCATTACAACATAGTTAGGATTATTTGAATGCGTCCTTTCGTCGCTCAAACGCTCTATCACCTGCCTAATCAGGTGTTAATCTAAAAATGGAAAAGATATTCCATGATATGTTTATATGTAATTTATAGTTTGTTTTTTTTCTTTCCTTATCGCGTATATAAACATACAGTTTTTGTTGTTGTTTTTTTTTGAAAGGACTGCGTTCTGTCAAGCTGGGGGGCATGGTTAGGCCGATTGAAAATGTGTCACAGCGTAAATAAATTCCTATGCCTGTCTCCTTTTCTCTCGCCCACTTGAATCCTGTCCCTTTTGCACCTTTATAGTTCTAATAACTATTGAGTTGATGATTTTGCCACCTGGGGTCAGTGTCCGATTTGACCGCGATCGAAGTGCATGTTCTGTTGAAAGTTTCGCCGCTCGCTCCGCCTTATCGCCGCCTCAGCTAAGTTTGGAGAAAACAAGAAAATCAACTAAAAAGGTCAGTCCATTCACTCCATTTCCTTGCATCCATTTGCGCTGTGACATTTGCAAAATTTTATATACCTACTGCCGAGAACCAGCTCACGCATCGTCAGTTGGTATGCCAGTATGACTGGCGTTTATATATAATATATATATTTAATATTTTTTAAATGTTCAAACAAATAGACTTTTATTTTTAACCTATGTAAATATATAGTGAACGATGAAATCGAAAGAATCGGGTTATGAGGTCCTGTGGCTAGTGTTGCGGACACACGGATCAGAGATCCGGGATTCGAACCCTACTTTATTCCTATTTTCAAATAGTGAATTATTTACAACTCATTGAAAATGCCCCCCAAAATTTAAATATTTGGGTAAATCATCAGAACCCGGATATTTATTTGACTTTGTGACTTTGTTTACATTTGTAACAAAATGAAAACAGGTCTCGCTATAAAGTATGTTTTTTTTTTTATTGTTTCTTGTGTTATAAAAACACATAATTAACTTTTGTTAATCTCCCTTTTGCAATACTAAAAAGAAAAACGACAGCTTTCGTAAAATTAGGGCATGGCTAGTTCAAACCTAGCTAAAACCTCTAACCTGTATTGCTCCTGGCTCATCAACTTATTTCCGGTCAGTTCGCAGTACGTGTATGGCCACCGCAAGCTTCACTGTCGCTTTAGCACCTCGCCGCAGGTAAATTTGTCCAGCTGATGAAGAAATTCATTCGTAGCAAGTCACTGAAGTATACTAAATAGATCCATTACTCCTATGTTAACTAGCTACATATAAAATACAGCAAATATTACCATAGATACGACACTAATTGGCCATTAAAAATATCTTACTAATTATCTAGTACTAAATTGGATTGTATTTTAAATGAATCATTTTTTCATCACATACTACGGCATATTTCTGCATAGCATCACGTCTGATCATGATGAAAGTTCATTAACTCTTGACGAATGACAACAGTCCGCCTTTATCTAACGAGTTTTCTGTGGTTTCCTTATCACTAGAGCAAATTCGGAGAAGCTTTTAAAACAGGCCCCAGTCGAAACATCCCATCGTGTATGAACATATTATTTCATCTAAATAAAGTTTTTTATTGAATTAACTTTAATAGAATGTTGTTTTTTTAAGTAAACAAATAAATATCCATCCCTTTGAAGTAAATATAAACCTTGTACATTATAATGTAAGCTTATAAGCTAGGTAAAATATAATGCAACTCCCCAAAAAAGTCTACATACTATAAAAGGCCATATATTCCTTATTTTTTTAAATTATGACATTGTATTTTTTGTGTTTAAATTACGACGGATTTGGAAAGACAATTGGTAAAACTATGCTGGATACAGAAAATATGGATCCTGCTTAGAGATGCAAGGCGGTAAAATTACCGCGGTATTTTACGGGAATTTTACCAGATTTTGGTTAAATACGGTATTTTTCGGTAAGAAACGAATTTGACGTACTTATTTTTATTTTTCAAAGATATTACAAATACGAGTAGCTTTGTTTTAGGACACTTTACATGACTGCAAAAACCAGGTTTAGATCCATCGGGTGGTTGTCGACATTTATTAGAAGTATGGGACGTTCAAGGTCATTCGGTATGTACTTTTTTCACTTGTTTTTATAAAAAAGGTTATTATGTTTTGAAACTTAACAGGATCGGTGGAAATAGGGTCCTTGGTAAAACCTTAAGTTTGTGACCTTGAACGACCACCGCTCATGCCGCGATTTTGAAAAAATTGTGCTTGTAATCATTTTTTTGTGTATAATTACGTCCCTGAAGGTTTTATAGAAAAAAAATTACGAAAGTCTGAGAAAATAAAATTTACTTAAAAATCGTACAGATTTTTTTTTTCGTAGGATCAATACTTTCCAAGATACACATTTGACCATCAAATACATTTTATCAAAATAGCGGAAAAGCGCTATTTGCACTAACTTTTTACTAATTGTTTGATAGTTGACCTACCAAAAGTCATCATTATCATCATCATCATTCCATGTCCGCTACCTAGTTGGAGCATATGGTGTTAACAAAGATCCTCCAGGCATCTCGGTCAGATGCCAGCTCCTGTTCATCCTCACAAGTCAGGTTCGCACCTCGTAGTTGTGACATGAACTACCAACTAAATTAGCAGCGGAGGTCTAAGACGTCGAAAACTTGATGCCTCGTTAAGCAGGCTAACCTGAAGTAGCATTATGTAATAATAAATTATTTTTATATAATAATGTACACTGTTTAAAGTATTTGTAATACCTACCGCCTGTATATTTGTAAATTTCGATTCATTTATTAGAATATGCGAGAAAAAAAACTCTTTTTAAAAACCACCGGCGGAACTTTTTTTTTAGAAGCACTCCAAGTATTAAAAAAATACCGTAAATTACAGTATTTTACCGCGACTTTTGGTAAAATTACGTAATTTTACATCCATAATCCTGCTACGCGAAGAATGAACGTGACGACAAAACAGCAATAAATCTGTATAAAAGAGAGCATGAAGACATAACTTAAAACAAGGAAGAGAGAGACGCTGTTCTATGACCGATGTTTGAGTGAAATCGATTAAGTCTGCTATTGACAGTGATGGGGACCACACGCATGTAAGATGACCGGCGTGTGTATGATTTTTAATTTATTATAACAGGGATAATTTATGTTTTTTTTTATTAATTATTAAACAGTGTTTCCATGTTTTTTTTCTTCGAATGTCTAAATTTTAGAATATTCCGTATTTTGCATGTGGTAACACGATGTTACATCACGGCGTGCAAATGAATTATTTACTACAGGCTTTTAAGAGTTACCGAAGGCAATTATCCTTGAATTAAAATGCCATTTTTTTCGCGTTAGTAATGTGTTTATTTAATTAAAAGTTATTGGTTGAAAGTGGTTTATCAATGCAGTTCCATATGCACCCTTAATAAGTGAATTATTCAAAAAATATATGTTTTCTTTGAAAATAAACTCTCCTATTAAGGGTGCATATGGCGCTGTATTGATTTACCTCAAAATAAATACATGCGGCTATTCAAAGGGAAATCTAATGGCCCTTAAAACAAAGTTTTTTTTTTAATGTGTGACAACAGAGATGATGAATATTTTCGAGAAGAAAATACGAAAGTCTAGGCTTGTGTTATGACCTGTCGTTGGCAGCTTAAAGTTATGACTTTACACACTATGTTACATTGATAGGTGCCGCGCCGTAGCGCAGTTGGTTAAACGGGTAACTGTGAAACTGGCGTCGCAGGTTTGATTCCCACCAGTTGCAAGCAAAAAATCCAACAAGGATTTTTTTCATAATTGACCTGGGTGTTGTGGTGCATTATTCATAACTTCCTTTCATATCCATTCTTTCTTAGAAAAAAATACCATTCGGCCTACGTTTGAATGTGTGTCTTCAATTCTTCCATCTGTGCATTTATGTTGAGTAAAAGAACTGAAACCGTTATTTTAATAATTTTGTTCGATTTTCTTTTACAGTACCTATTTGTAATTATTCAATCAAATGAAATATTTCAAAATTATACCTTATAAGAAATAATTGTAAAATGATTATTGTGTGGACGGGGGGTGTGGTGTTTCCTTTGTAGTTTCGCAGACTTCGAATCGAAAGATCCTGAGATTCGAACCTCGCTCACAACTTGTTTCCTATATTATTTTTAAGTCTAAGTGAAAATGATCCTAAAATTGAAATATTTTTAATTCACAACCACGCAAGCATTTTCGCAAGTTTAAAACAAAGCAATCCGCCGGTTTTTATATAAAATTAAACGTTTATGTATCTAAAAAAAAAAAATTAATTTATAATTTTTGATCATAAATTAAAATAAATTTTGTGTTTTTGATGACCAACTGTTTTTTTATAGGTCATTTTGGTGTAGTTAGTAGGTACCTTTTTATCACATAATATAATTACCACCATATAAAAATCAAATACTACTCAAATTCACCCCATGTACGGTATGAGATCTTAACTTCTCATATATAATGGTATATGATATTTATATGTTCGCTTATTACATTTTTTTTTCTGAAAAATATTTTGTAACATCGAAACATTTTCCATGTCGGGAAGAACTTTGACGAATATAGGCCTAGAAAATGTCAGCTTAAAATACATAAATATTTTCGAATGAAATTAGCTGTTTATTTTGTCGGCTCGTATTAGAAATTTTAAATTAAACTGCTAAAAGATAAATTGATGTTTTATTCAAATTCATTATTTGTGCCATGAATACTTATCTAGGATTACTAACTAAGGGTATATTTCAAACAATTTTCAATGGAAATTCTGTACGGCCTAAATTTGATTAGTTTGAGCAGGAAAAGTCGATCGGTATTTTAAACCTAGCATTCGCATAGAATTGTACTTTGATAATCGCGAAGAAATAATAAATATTTGTTAACAAATAATTAACTTATGTGATTACATTGCGTCTTCGAGGTATTACATTACCAAAAGGGCGCAACATAAGTTATTTATAATAAAAGTAAAAATACATTTGTGTAAATAGTTGTTTTAAGTCCCATCTCCATGGGACTAAAGTCCTGTGTTGAGTTAGGACGAATAATGTATTAGTAACACAAAATGTCATTTAAAAATTATTAACACATAGCGTATTAATATAAAAAGAACAAACAAACATAAATAATAGATTTACATGAAATAAACTCACCAATTAGAGTAACCATTGGGTAATGGTTTTAATAAAATTTTATATAAAATTATCAATGAAACCTCTTGGTTTAGTTTGATTTTTTTATTAAAGTGCAATGATTGTGAAGGTACATTTACTGGTCTAGGTGGTAGATCAATAAAAACAAGACTCAAAGAACATATTGCCCCCTCTAGATTAAAAAACGATAATTCTAATTTTGCAACACACTTAAACTCGCTTAACCATACTTTTGACAACGGAAACAATATTAAATTATTTTACTTTAAAAACAAAGAAAAAAAATGAGATAAATTAGAATCATTAGAAAATAATAGAATTAAACCCAATTCAGTAATAATTAACCAGCAATTGGAATTATCGAACTCTCCTTTACTTAAACCATCAATTTTATATATAACTACGCTCTGACGGTTTTATCTGTCGTCTTCGGACGTACTATAAACAATGTTCAAAAACCTATTTATCAAAATGAGGAAATTCAGTGGTTTAAATTTTTTTAAATATTATAACTAAGCATTTTTCATCGCATTCATCAGCGCTATGATTTTTTTAAGTTTTGTATTTCTGAAATTAAGATTCGCCCCTGGTATATGTTGGTACATGTGCCAAATCTTGGGCCATTTTATATGCTGTTGTACACGGAGAGTTTCTGGGATTTAAAATTGCGCGTCAGCATGTACACTACGTAGATGTTTTCAGCGCCATACCATGACAGATAACGGGCAGTTTAACACTTAACAAAACAAGACATCTTGTGATGACGCCACTACTGGCAATAAACAATGTATTACTCTGCGATCAACAACAGTTTTCTAAAATAATATGGATCGAAAACCTTACATAGATGGTTTACCTTATTCAAAAACAGTGTTTTTAAAAAAAGGCAATTGTGAAAAGAAAACGTGCAGTGACTAAAACGTGCAGTGATAATATTTGGGTTGTAGTCCCGTGGATATCTTTTCCAAACTAACGGATCTGAGGTCCGAGGTTCGAACCCCACTCTATGCCAACTCAATTCCCATTTTTTTATGATTAGTTATTTATATCTCATTGAATATGGCCTCAAAACTTTAGTAATTGGGTAAATTATTAGAACATAAATACTTATTTTTTTATTATTATTTTTTCGAATCCATAAACTCAATCAACAAGGAATTTTAAAAATTGTCTTGTTATAAAATACTTTGATAGTTTGCATGGCCTCGTTAGGGTCTATGATGGTAAAAATGTATATTGAAATTTTCGGATATCGGATCAGAGTTTTGAAATTTAATTCACACTCTTCAGATATGATGTAATAACTTATATTTACATATAAGTTATTAATTTAAAAAATACTTGGTACACTTACACTTATTTATTTTGACCAATTAGCGCTTTCACCCTCTAATGAGCATCTTCAGACTGGCTCTTCAGATATCATCACAGCATCTTCAGATTCCCATTTTGTAGTTTTTTTTTCTTTATAATTCGAAATCACTCCAAAAAAAAATTGATAGATGCTTTTTCAAATCAAAGTGGATTTTTAGTATTAAAAATTGTATTGACTTAAATACAGATAAATATTGACAATAGTATAAAATGCCGAATAAAAATTACAGATTTTAAATTTTTTTTTTGTTTCTGTGACACTTACGTGAAAATTTCACAGAAACAGTTTATTTTCAAGTACCGTTTGGTGTCTAGCTGCGTTTTATGCAATAAAAGTGTGCCTCAAGTAGTGCGAACGAACTTATTCATTAGCATCAAATTCATGAAGGAAAAGGGTATAATTTGAAAGCTTTTTGCTACAAGAGGTTCTCGCTATCACGGTAATGAAAAAACTGATACTTTGTGAGTCTATTAAGCGCAATCAACTTCACTAAAATGTTTTTCTGTATTTCATAGAAACAAAGAGTAAATTCAAGGGAAGTTTTACCTTATTTACTTGTATTTGTTTTTCAAAAAATACTAGACGAAAATCCTCATTTTTTGCCTCACCCTGGAAGATTTTTTTCAATGGATTTTAAATAAATGTTCCATGGAAGCAGTTCTAACCCGGATAAATAATGCATGCAATGTCATCTCAGTTAAGTTATCGTGGCGCCTCGACACAACAGACGCGAGCAATGTAATTCTACTCATACAATATCCATAGAAGAAATATGCGCCAGGTGGCTACAAAACACACCACTCCAAAACACCCGAGAACAATGTATTCCTACCTTAAGAGGCTATGCAGTGCCATACAATTTTAATGAATCAGTAATGAAACATTGCAAAAAAGACAACCTAACTAAAATCGACGTTTGGCTATCTCGTTTTTTTCACCCCGAAACTGAACCAATTCGGTTATTTAAAAAAAAAGAGTATCATAATAAAATTACCGGTATCGGTACTTTTTCGGTTTTTAAAAATTATATATCATACGAATATTTGTGTACCGTTATGTTTTTGGATGGTCTTAGCTAGCTCCCCCATAAGACACAGTTTATCAAAATAATAAAACTATAGATATATGAAACGATATAAATATGTATAGTGTGTAAAAGATCATTACTAAAGTGCTATAATCCAGGGAAAAATAGGGGAATACGTTCGTATGAAGGAAAGTGAGACCGTGTTTCCCCTTAAGACTCCTACTTAAGGATACTAAAAGATGTAAATTCTTTTGTGTTGTCAAACGTACACTTTAAATCCAACAAAATTTGTTCAGATGATCAAACTAGCCTCCGTTGCCCTCTCTGCAAAGAGGTATACGTTGAGCCACGGGAAGTGGGTTGTATCCAATGTTCAAGGTGTGAAACGTAGTAGCACGATGAGTTCACTGACTACATTGGTTTTGGAGCATTTAAATTGTGATTTGTGGAAGACAAATTGACATTGTGTTATGTACGTACTCTTATCTTGTACGAAGAAATGGTTGTGCGTACTCTTTCCTTGTATACAAGGTAAGAGTATGAAGAAAAATGCTTTTTTATGCCTTTTTTTTGTACTTTCAATATTGTCTGCTTAATATAAACATTTTATTTAGTTTCCGAAAATGTTGTATTTTTTGAGATAGTAGGTTTTTTTTCTTTGATTTTTTTTCGATTCTTTTTTTTTCTATTTTTAAAAATCTCTCAATTCTGTCAACATTTTCACCTTATAACTTTCTGGTAAATCCTAAATATTTTTCAAGTTATTACAAATTTTATTTTTTATTGACTTTCATACAGTAATATGTTGTTCAAATAATTCAGTTTGTCAAACGAAAATAGCTTTTGAGTTTACGTTTAAACGTCACGTAATCTACAGTTTGAAAGTTACAGTTAAGCTAGGGTTTCCTAGGACAGCGGTGCCCGTATCTTAACGGCCGTAGTGAACGGTGATGCGGTGGACAGCCGTCGTAACAGTGACTAGAAAATAATTTTCTAGGAAAACGGTGTTAAATGGTGTTGATAACACCGTTTTCCTAGGAAACCACTCTCTAGTCCCCGTTACAACTGCTGTATACCGCATCACCGTTCACTACGGCCGTTAAGATACGGGCACCGCTGTCCTAGGAAACCCTAGCTTTACCGATACAGTTTCTATTTGAAACGAACTTTGAGGTTATTTGGAACAGGTTCCCCGAGGGACCAACTGATCGAAATTATCGTTTTGTTCGATTATTGGTAGTGTTTCGAATAGCCCCCGCATCAGAAAAATAATTAAACTTTGTATTTTTCAGTAAATTTTAATATAAAATGGTGCGGTATTACCCTAATGCCAGTAAGGGAAAATATTAATGTTTTGACTTATACAATATGTGATTTTAATAGGTATACACAGGTTGATTAAAGAATATGGTGAATTATTTTACTACGAACAAAGTAATTGACTTATATCAAATTGTAATATATATACTTCAAAGTTCTCTCCTTTGCCAGCCATGCATTTATTCTAACATTGATTCCATTGTTCGATGCATTTCCGGAAGGCTTCCGGAGAAGGGTCTTCAGTTGCTCTATCGTGGCCCTCTCAATGTCAGGAATGGCTTGGTTTTTATTTTTGGGAGGGTTGAATTGATATTCACGATTTCATTCAATGAAAATTATCTAACAAAAATCTAATTCCAATTAGCCCCAAAACAGGTAATTTGAAACGTCCTTTCTTTTTTTTCCTCCAAGATATGGAGCTGGATTAGATTATTTATTTTCTTCTAATATTATTATTTTAGTTACGGTTTATTATTTAAAATGTATCTAAAAATTGTTCTTAGTACTCCCATCTTACGATATTCAGGATTTGCATGAACTGTGCTTCGTTTTTTAATAATATGTACAAATAATGAGAAAGTTAAGTGTTCTTTCAAAAAAACTGTTTGTTAATAGACTATTAAACTAAGCAAATTTCAAAAAAAATAATTATTTATCGTATTATCGGCGCTAAGATTTTTTTAAGTTTCGTTTTTCTGAAATTAATCCGGGTGTGACGTCTCAAGTTCTCTTCCGGTTAGTCTCGAGTTTTTTCTAGGTCAGTTCTGCCGATTGGTCCGTTGACGGTAAGTCAATCAGAAATCATCCACAGCTCCCTTATAATTGGTTGATTCATGTGAACTAGTGACTTCGGCGTCGTTCAAAGTGGTTCATTTTTATTAAAATACTTTTTTTTATTTATAGTATTTTAAAATATTTTTTTCGTGCATTTTTAAGAAACTTTCCGGTACAACTTAACGTTTTAATTATTACCGCGCGTAAGAAAACATTTTTTGTATACGATTTCCCGTAGGGCTGAAGTTCCTCATTAGATTTGGTTTTTGGTTCAATAGTAATAACGCAAATTTGGCTCCTCTATCATAACTTGATTATTTTTTCCAACCCCATTCGACGATTTTTTTATAAATCTATGAATGTTTTACATTCAAAATGTTGTTGAAAACATCTTAACAAAAACATTAACATTTAATTATTTTCTTGTGACTTTAAATTCAAGAGAAGCTTCAAAGGAACTTAACAAAAGCTTTACGAGGAACAAATATTGACTTTCAATATTTTACAAAAGTGAAAAGTGTATTTACGAGAGTCTCAGAAAATACTTAAGAAACACGTTAAATTAAAATGTAAAAAATACATGTTTTTAAAATTATGATAATTTAAAAATATTTTTTGATTTTTGGTTCCTCATTGTGTGCATTTTTTTATGAGATATTAATTTATGTAGGGGTATAAGTACTTGATTTTGTATTAACATATGGTTAGAATAAGCATAAATGTAAATATTGTGTTTTTAAGGCTATGATTCTTATTATTATATTACATTCCCAACTAAATAAATGAAGTAATTAGAAAAAAAATCGATCTAAAATTTAAATGAAAATGTTGACCAGCATTTGGGATTTTTTTAAAAATACGTGTGTTTTTATATTTTAAATTGTCTAAAACATTAAAACCGCTACGACTGAGAGCCCTTTGATGTGCCGTATGCATTTAATAGCTTTGTTCCCTTGAATAATTATTATATTATATAATTTATAATTATAATGATTATATTATATGATTATTATCTAGTTATTCTCAACTTTACTGTGTTATTTTATATTTAGAAAATAAGATTTTCTCATGGTTATTGTTATATTTTATTTACAGATGTTATGTTTCTCTTTTTACCTTTTTTTTGTAATATATCTTCACTAATTTTTTAAGTTTTAATTATCCCATTATTTCATACCATATAATACATGTTTATTGTGCACTGCTGTGATTTTTTCTGTAAATTATTATTTTTTGTAAAAGGTTCTTTGAACCGTTGATGTATAAATAAATAATATTTCGTTTGCGAAAATTAAGCAAATCTGAAAAATAATAAATAGAAGCCTCGCTGTTTTAAATCAAAGGAGTACTAACTGATCGTTTTTCATAATGTATTCTAGATTAAGTTTACTCACGCACAGTCCATGCCTATGTGGGATTTTTTTTTGGGAAGAGATATATTATAATGTAACAAAAAACAAAAAAACATTTTTTAAAAAATAGGGCCATTGAATCGTGTAAATTGAAAAAATATTTTTTCCACTGATTTCTAATTTACCTAAAAGTACTATGCCAAAAAACTTGCAAAATATATTCCTCGGTACGAGTTTTCCCAGTGAGGAATACATTTTATCCAAATAATTAATACTTTTATCAATAAAATACTTAATAAATAAATAAAATAATAAATTTGTTTTGTTGATTTTCAGTAGTCTTCATACGCCTTCGACACTTAAAAAGTATTTTCTGATATAAGCATTATTATCTACAAATTCAAAAATGTTTATTCGTTATCTAACGCTAAAGTTTCCAGACTTTTTTCAGCATTAAAATTTATATTCACGAGGTAACATTTGCCGTCTGATGTTATTTATGGATACGAAAAACTTCGAAATTGTCGAATCACGCTTGATTTTGTTAGAGTATTAACCCCTATATCTGTTATTGAATATAAAATAATAAATTGTGTTATATTTGAGATTAACATATTCGATTTGATGTCAGAACGTTTAGTTTCGAAGGGTAAACAAATACTATCAGGTTGAAGGGAAATTGCGGTAATAAACGTGTTTTTTTTCTAAATTTTGTCACCACTACTTATTTCCTATTGAATTTCTTATAATGTGCTAGGACTTGTTTTTTTTAAGAAAGAAATATTTGCGTTCTTATTTACCCAAATATTTCAATTTTGAGTTGTAAATAACTCACTATTTGAAAATGAAAATCAAGCACCTCGGACCTCTAACCCGCGAGTTCACAACCCTAACCCAGGCTCCACAATCAAATTCTGGTCTACATACGAGAGTAGGCTGAAAAGTAATGCACACATGCACACGAACAAAAACAAATACCAGGATTACCCACCAAGTACATGAAAGTACAATTCTTACGCTTCAAAATCATATATTTATTTTTTAATATAGTCACCGAATACACTATTCCCAACGTGTTACAAGTTTTTTCATTCCGTATAATGAAATTTAAACCATTATTGGTAAAACAAGAGTAGCCTAAGGTATGTAGATTTGATCCTAACTAAATCTTGGGTCAAATTTTAACACACGTACATGAGCGTATATACAAATTAATCAATATTAGTTATATTGCTCTCAGCACACAAGGCATATATGTTCGATTCTGCTGGGTTAGAGCTCATGTTGGAGAAATCGGAAATGAGAGAGCAGATGAGCTAGCCAAAGCTGCTACAGTCAAAAAAGTGAGTCCGAACTTTGATGAAGTCCCAATAAGCCATGTAAGGTGGTCGCTTTCAAAAGATAAATTAAATGAGTGGAGGAAAATTTATGCAGAAAAAACTGCCAATAAGTGGATCAAGCAACTTTTGAGAAGCACAGACGAGGCCAAAACATTTTGGAAGCATGAAACGCCTACATACGAATTAACTCAGGCTCTCTCGGGACATGGATGCATGAGGGAATATCTGCATCGCTTTGGGCTGCGAGACGATAGTTGCTGTCCATGTGATGGCATCACTGAGCCGACTGTGGAACATCTTCTTATATACTGTCCAATGTTTGATAGGCTGAGGTGGGAGCTTGAATGCAAAATAAACACTCGAATTGCTGCGACTAATAACCTAGCTGAGCTCCTGAACTGTAATGATACACGAAGAGAGACTGTTCGATTCATTACAGGGACGATCAAGCAGGCTAAGTTATTCAATGGTGATATCTAGCTCCTTTTGTTTTTTGTGTCCAACTTTTACGATTTTTTATTTTTTATTATTTGTTAATGTAATATTTCTAGAATTATTTTGTTTATTCTGATTCTGCTTTATTTTTATTATTGTAAGTCTACGGTGAAAAATGTTGAAGTCAATGGAATATAATTAAAAGATAAATATATACGATAAAACCTTGCACATAACAAAAGCAAAGTACAAATAATTTGCAACTACTACAAAAAAAATAAAAATATTAGTTCAACCCTGTGTTAGGTTAGATATTTAACATATATTTGATAAAATTCATAATATTTTAAGGTTCGTTGACTTGATAAAATGTTAT
Source organism: Micrasema longulum (assembly GCF_059751315.1). Classification (NCBI taxonomy): domain Eukaryota; kingdom Metazoa; phylum Arthropoda; class Insecta; order Trichoptera; family Brachycentridae; genus Micrasema; species Micrasema longulum. Next base: position 23,277 of record NW_028279180.1, on the reverse strand, counting down.
CAGTATTTTACAAGAGATTACTAGCGTTCAAAATAATAACGGGTGTTGTTTGGTTAATTATGGTAATACCGTCTCTTGTCAAGCTAATAAAAACAGACGAATTATAATTATTATAATTCTATGGAAACCAGTCATTTTTTTACAAACAATTTACGTTAATTATGGAACGCCACACACTCAAACGATCCAAAATTGTGTAAATTTAATATACAGCAACAGAGTTGAAGAACATTTTACGAAAGGGTATACAGTATAACAGACGTTTACAGGGCTTTTGCCCTGTCATTTTATTATTCATATTATTTTATTTATTGTGGATATCCACAGTAATACATGTAAAAAAATATAACAAAAAAATATAAATAGAATAAAACGATTGACAGATATCCACAGAAATACATGAAATACTCGTACAATACATGTTAGTGTGTTAGGGTGAGTGTAAGTGTGTGAGAGGGTGGGTGTTATAATGGAATGAGGGTGAACATGTGTGTAAATATTTTTGCATAAGTGTCAAAAATATATAAAATATGAAGAATTATATTTTAAATAAGATTTTATTATATAAACCATTAAGTATAAGAGAAAAATGCGTGTTTTAAAACGCGCATTTTTAATGTTAATTTATTACAATCAAACGGCCATTGTGTAACATTTTGTGTAAGATTCACTATTCTGCCTACGTTTGAACACAAATGAAATAGGTTGCATTTTGATTTTAAAATTAAAACAATCATGATTTCAATTTATTGCATCAGAAAGGGAAAAAAAATTAAGATGAGAATATGGAATTTAAGACATTTGCAGGGCTTATGACTTATCATTGGTTGGTTACATTCTGCGTAACATTTATCATTGTGCCTGTATTTGAATATCCATATTTTCTCAACTCTTCCATCTTTTGATTTTTTTGAAGTTAAAGGGTTAAAACCTTTATTACGTGGGTGCGATTCATCTGGATAAATTATTTTAACTACCAGGCAGAGCCAGAAAACACTTCTTCATTTTCATTTTTTTTTTTAATCCAATTAGTTGCAATTTCTGCAGAACTCAATAGTAAAAAGGGCAGTGAAAGTAGTAGGGTAAAAAAAACTTTTTTTGTTGTATGAGTAAAACCGAGACCCACCGTCTTTAAAACGGTTTCTTGTATGTAGAGGAATGTCCTTTCAAAAATCGTTATAACACTCTAGGGGGAAAAATTTGGCACATCTACAAACATTTATAAATACTTTAACATTGTTTATTTATTTTTTTTAATTTTTTTTTTTGTTTATTTTTCCATACTGTTACATATTATGCATGTATTAAATTACATATTTTATACATTATATTTATGAAACATTAGAAGAGAAAAGGAGAAAAAATACATATTCTAAAAATAAACATAGCCTTAAATTTGGAAAAAATGCCCACAAAGACTTAAACGTCTGAGCGTGGGCCATTCCTTTTTTATTATTTTTGGTGAATTTTTTGGTATACAAACACAAATATGACAATGCCATTAAAAATCATACAGAAATAACAGGAAAATGACATAAACAATGTAATTAAGACATCAAAGTTTAGAATATGCTGTTGTACGACTCTTTCACAATAGGTGTATATCTGTATTTTCCATGCTGATCCTATTAAACTATTATGTATTTATTTTGCTTCGTTAATTTATAAATTCAATTGAAATTGCTAAAATATTGAATTAATTTAAAAGAAAATGTATATGCGGGCACCCACTTACGTAGTTTGTTCGAGTTTTAGCAATGTTGAAATATTAGATTGAAAGGTTTATTTACTCTATGTCCAATACAGTTCTATGTGTAAAATAGAACCAGAACCCTAAACGAGTGTTTTCGGGTCGATGGCTGCTCTAAGACAAAAATCTAGACTAAGTTAATCGAGTGAAGATAAATCCGCCTCGTTGTTCAGTGGTTGACGTATTCGTCTACCATTCTAGAGGTTTTATGTTCGATTCCCGACAGGTAGGATGTAAAATATTGATTTGAAAGATTTTTTAAACTGCAATATTTCATTGTTTCTGTACTGGCACGTGAAGCCTTAATTCGATCACCTTCCCGTAATGCAACAGAAAATCGATTTACGCTGCATTCGATTTACGAATGCATTGCCCTTTGCACCACTGAGTGCGGAAAGAGAGATAATGATAATGATGACAAATCCTAACAGACTATCAGGGGTGGTATTCTAAATCTTCTCTATCCCTTAAAGAGTGATTAATTTGTGAATTTTCGTTTTTTGTATGCGTTAACACTTTCCTTTATATCTGGCCACATTGATAAATAAACGTCGGATAAATATGAACACGTGAATTTAAACGTGATTATTTTCATTCAGAACTTCATTGCAACCTCAAGCGTTTCCCAAGACAGTTAATTAGGTTGAATTGACCAAACCGTATTCATTTTTTTTCGTTTTTTTAACAATTTTATACATCATTTGACGTTTAATCATCAGTGTGAGCATTACAAAACATTACCAACTCTCGCTGTGAGACTAATCACGGCTGATAGTGTTATTCACCAACATAATATCTGATAAAAGAGATTCCCCCGAATCGGTTACCCGCATTAATCTTAAGATACCACAAAGACAAACGCTTTATACACAACTTTTCCACATACCTAAATGCAGAACAAATTTGTCAAAAAACGCTACGGTTAACCGTTTTATAGATACGTATAACAGGAAATTTAACAACATAGATATATTTACAAAAAATATTATCAAAACTGCCATAGGTAATAAATTGTCTTTGTCCGCATCCTCTTCTTCGTTGCTCTCTATCCCTGAATAAATATAAGTTTTATAGTGAAAAGATCTTTTAATATAATTATGTATCCCCGTACTGCGGGCCAACTATTTGTGACACCTAAGTTTTAATCATTCAAATCATTTCTATCAAACTTATATATGATTCTTATTTATATATTATGTAGGTGCATATAATATGTTTTTGTATGTTCGTTTTGAATCAACATTCGCGTATTGTCAAATTTTGTTTTATTGTTGACATTATATCGTATTTACTGCATTTTTTGGGTACCTACCGTACTCGTATTGTATGAGACTCGTCGCACATTATTTTTTCAGTGTATATCAGTTAAATTTTACAATAAAATCCTTTTTTTTTCAGAATATGGGTTTGAAATTTAACATACTTTTAAAAATACAATTTATAAAATTTCTTGATTTAAATTTGAACAAAAAGGTTTTAAACTTTTACCAAGCTCTTTCTTGCACTATTTTTAATATAACTACAAGTTTTTTTATAAACCATTATTTTTTTATACTTACGCACCCACACACACGCACCCTCTCTCTCATTCATTCTCACACGCACATGTACCTTCTCCTTCATTCATTCACACATACACACATTAACATACACATGAATACAAACGTCACACACATACAATTACGTAAACTCTTTTCTTATATATTATGTGTCATTAGATTTACAGTGGATTTTTTTTAATTGGCTCTAGTAGTGTTTATATATTTCTTCTTATTTGTTTATGTAAAAGCTGTAAAAATCCCAAATAAAATAAAATAAAATAAAGTAAATAAAATAAATAAATACATGATGCAATGTGTCGTTCCATCAAAAAAATTAAAATCCCCCAATATACCACCCTCTAGGGGTAGAAAAGATTCAGAATACCACCACAGGTGGGTGATCCGCTAGCATGGCCAAGTGAGTCCGCGACACCACAGCTTAGTGTGATTTGAATTTAATTTTAGGTCTAACTTTATCAATAATTATGAAACTCACCAACACATGATTTATTTGCTGATGAAGTGATAAATGGGGACACTTTTATTCATCGCGCACATCCTTGATCGCGTTAGCGTTTGATGAGCTTATTTGTGTAATGGAGGGGTTTGGATGACTTTATCAACAAATTTACCAGGTGAAGTGGTAAACATACATATGATATTAAAATTATCACATATATTTTACACTGAAAACAGCAGTGAGACGTATGCTCAAATTAAAGCCGATGGAAAAAAGTTTTTCGTATGATAATTTACAAAAACATATTTATAATTGAAATATTTCATAAAATATGGAAACGGTAATGTTTTCAACTAAAATTCATAATTCAGGTTTAGTGCATAGTATTAAAAATATGCATAAGAACCTGCTGACGAATGACATGCTTGCAATTTCAGTAAAATAAATAAATTTGAGATTAGTTTGCAAATATTATTAAAAATAAATATTTCGAAAATTAGAAAATGTCTCCGGAAAAAAAACCTTTGAAATACTGCATTGTGCAGTTAAACACATCTTAACTCAAGAAAAAAATAGAATTTAAAAATATAAATAGTAGAATTTTGTATTTTTGCGGTTTGTTAATCCCTTGTTTCTACTGAAGAATTAAATAAAGGTGATGCTGCATAGAACGATATTTTGAAATTATGTTCCGAAAAATTTACATTGTTGCACTAAATGCGTATAAGAGTAAAAAATACTAATTTTTTATGCCAGTTTACTGTGCATTTAAATCTATAAGTTGCGCCTTTTTACGCTGCTTCACGTTTGACTTCAAGTTAGGTTCCGGTTCTTAGGTTAAATGAAATACAAAACGGTTGCTTAGTGCTGCGTTTAGTATATACATAGGTATATGTCAAACGAAGGCCATTTTCAGGAGAACTGTACAAGTGTGAGTTTTGTCTAGGGGAAGAAACCGTTGCAGGAGACTGTTGCGAGAAATTGCATAGATTTATATATGGTACTATTGAGCGTGTTGTCCAGATGTTTATTGAAATTAAAAATATATTTTATTTGTAGTATTTTTTTATATTATTTATGCTTTCACTTTCTAATTTTTTGTATCCTTACAGGGCTCTTGGCCTCATCGAGTTAGGAATACGTATTATTTTTTTGTAATTGGTGTCTTTATATGAATAAATAAAAACAAATAAAAAATGCTTGTTTCTCGTATTAAAAACGTGTATTTTACAACATATCATAAAATGAATTATTTTTATTTATTGTATTTTCTTTTATTCAGGAAATATACAGTACAGTTACAAAGTTTAATATTTTACACAATTAGACTTAATTCTAATGGACCAGTGAAGTTTCCATATTAAAAAGCAATTATACGTAAGGTTAATTATGAAAGTATAAAAAAGAGAAGGAAAAAGAAAAACATAAATGAAAGTTGTTTAAAAATTAAAATTTAAGTGAAAAAAAGATATTTTAAAGTTTGTAGTTTGTAGTGAGTATTTACAAATGGAAAAAATATTAAAAATGAAGAAAATTTGTAAGAGTAATTAAAAATTAAGAATGGAAATAAAGAATGAAAAACATGCTCGTATGTAAAAATAAAATAAAATAGTAATAACATTTTAAAAAAAAATGAAAAACATAAATATACACATATTTATTTTAAGGGATTCAACGAAACGATGAGAAGAATCTTTAAGTGAAATATAAGACAGTAAATTTAGGTCAATTTAAAAAACATCTTCAAAATTAATGACACATTATAGTAAGAGCAGCAAGATAGTATGTACCTTATATTTTATGACGTTTTAACTATGTCATACGATTTGTATACATTGGCTACGGCTGTTTATAATTAAATAAATAACAACGAAAAGAAAAAAAAATATTTTTATATTTTCTATGAAATTTTTATACAAGAACCAGTAAGTGCGTACTTGTCTGGTCCTAAAGATAATATAAACTGATGGTATTTTACAACAGGTGGGGTAAAGGTGTCGTCAGGTGGGGCACTTGTGTCACGTTCTACCTCTATTTCGCCGATCGAAGAGTACCTTACATTTATTTATCTTGTATTTTCAGCCCCGTATATATCTCCGTCAATTTTTCTACCATAAACTGTATTGAGGAATGTTTTGATGAATTCTTTGTACCGGAAAACTTCGCCGTGAGATTTTTTTACGTATCATCGTAATATTACAATACTTGGATACACTGTGCTCCGAATTCTGATATGATACGCATGTATCTGTTTTTTTTATTACATTAGAAATTCGTTTTCACATACAGTTGAGGAGTGGACGTGTGAAGAATACCCCGTCCTAGGATGAGGAAAATTTAGATAGTGAACTGTATTGTTGGGGAAAGAAGGTCGCACAACTCCGCTAACCTGCTGATGATGAGTCGTGGCGTGTGATGGATCCTTTTGTGAAGCTGGCGGTCGTTAAACGCTTGTATGGCTTGTCTGGAGCTGGCGGTTCAACTGAGACAGCTCGCATGTTGAATGATTTGTTGAAAGCGCTTCACTTATTTGACGTTAGATTAGTACGAAAGATTCAATGTTGTTTTCGGCACTCACACGTAGAATTATTGTTACGTAGAGTGCGCTAGGAAATGGGATAGACAGGCAAATAGATATTTTATTTTATTTTTCCGACTATTTCCGCTAATTTATTATTTTTGCACCACCACCGATAGAGTGATTTTTTTGCGTAATCTTGTAGTTTTTAATTTTATTTATTTATTTATTATTAACATTAAAAATAATACCGAATATCCAATACGTTCTCAACACATTACAAAATATACATGACTGATTAATGAAATAGAAAAAAATGACATGTGAAATAAACTTACATATTATAATTCGGAAATTGCTTTCCTACGAGAAATTCCACTGTCTTGAAATATATCGATATCTGAGGCGTTACGATTAAACAACAAAATTGCACTACCTACCGGCATAGCCATTGGCAGGTCGGTTCTGCATTGTTTTATGTAAAATCACCTGTGATGCCTCTGTCGAAGATAATTATCAGGGATAAATATACCTGATTCATTCAGAATATCTGAGTTATGTATGCGACCATCAATCAGTTGTAAGTACGTGGTCCATCTTTCAAAAAGGCGTATCTCGTTTTTTGTCAAAATAGAGTCATGAATATTTTTATAAAAATGAAGTAATATTTATGAAATAAATGGGCATAATACTGTCTCAAAATAATTTAAAAAACTCAGCAAAATACATTCAGATTATTTGTTGTTTATTTTTAAGGCGAAAAGTTTTCAAACAAATTCACAAAAAGTCGTCTCAAAAATTAACGAATTCGAGATAAGCCTTTTTGAACGATAGACGACGAATAGTAAAGACCCAAGTGAATATCCCTTATCGCTAAATAGGCACAAAACTCACCTAAATATAATATGTCTCTTTTTTGGGTGATACCGTGCGTGTTGGATTTAAACCGACGTTTCGGCTACCATTGCAGGAGCCATTTTTAGGGTAAGCTGAGTGTTTTGTAGAAAAAGTACTAGTAATTTGTAGTGTCTAGTACTAGTCTTTAAACACACAGTTTTTTCTACAAAACACTCAGCTTACCCTGAAGACGGCTCCTTCAAAGGTAGTCGAAACGTCTGAACAAATCCAACACACACGGTATCACCCAAAAAAGAAACATATTGATAACAGTGACCGTGAAAACCTTCGCACCTATTTATCTACAAATCTTTAGGAAAAATATTTTTAAATATGCAAAAATACAACAAAATTAGGATGGAGAACATTTAAGAGAAGAAAACACGGATGTCTGGGCATTTACAAGGCTTATTACGTGTCATTGGCTGTGTTAAGTGGTCACTTTACACATTGACTAATATTCACCATTCTGCTTGTTTTTGGACACTTTTGTGTGAAATTAAATAAATAAAATACCTTCATTGATGCGGGTGAGATTCATCTGACTGAATTATTTCAACTACGATCAACAATATTTTGAGTTTGTCACAATTTTTGTTTACGGGATTTTATTGATCTTCCCGGGGAGGTATGAAGATTCATTAACACGTAACAACAGAGATGGGGAACATTCTAGAAATTGGAATATGGCAGCCATATATACAGTCATTGGCAAATCGAAATATTGTTAAAATAACAGCTGTTACAATACCTCTTTTCAAAATAAATGGCACCAAAATTCCATTCATGACTTCAGTCAAAAACTTGAGTATTACCATACATGAGCATTTAGGGTGGCACGATCAGGTTAACAAAGTTAATCGTTAATTTTATGGCAGTTTGTACGCATTTGAAAGATTCCAGAATTCCTTGTCAATCAATGTTAAGCGACTCTTTTTCTACAAATTAAGTATTTTTTTTGCCTCCTCTTTCATAGTAGTAGCGGTTTGATTGTAGAATAATCTATCCTCAAATGTCAGAGACGCAACTTTTTTATTTACATTAAAATTTTAGAATTTTTCCTTACTCCTTCTTTTTTCCTTCTCATCGCCCCTCATGTCTTCATAGTATAGTTTAGATTTTAAACTTATTTTTGAGTCAAATTTTGTATAGGATTCTATGTTAATATGCATATAATATGTCTGCATACTTCTTATTTTCTCAAACTGAATAGTTTGGGTAGGTTGGAATAAATTGCTTTAACTCTTGTGTGGCTGTGATGTCACGCCAGTCTACATACGACACAAGACTTAATATATATATCTTATTTTTTTAAATGATGAAATTTTTTTGTAAGCTTCAAATGGCCATTTTTATACCGGATTTGGAGTGTTAAAAAAATTATACCAAGCTGGATTTTACACAAAAATATAGAACACGAAGATATAAATAAAAACAAAGAAGACAGAGACGCTGTTTTGTGGCCGGTGTTTGTGTGAAACAGATTTAGGGACGCACGCATACAAGATGACCGTCGTATTTATGATTTTTAAAAATTTATTTTGCCAAAAAAAAAAAACAAAAACAGGGCCTTATTATATGTTTATTTTTAAAGACTATGTAAAAGGAATTATGAAACAGTATTTCTCCACTTTTTTTAATTTTATTTGTCTGAACTTTAAAATATTACGTCTTTTGCTTGTGCTAACACGATGTTACATCACCACGCGCAAATGAATTATTTACTAGTGTTTTAAGAGTTAAGGCAATATGCCCGCCCTTGTATATATGTATAATGTACATGTAAATAAAGTGTCAATAAATAAATAAATAAATTTTCATAAATAAAACAACTTTGTTTTTAACCAATATTTTTTATTTTTCACCGACTGGTTTCAAAGCAAACAAGCTTCTTTGTCAAGGTTTACGTAACTTATGAATTGTTTCCTTTTTATTTTATTTCTATCATGTTCACTAAATACTACACGTGGACCCAATAAATCAAGTGTTTTTTTTCTTACACGGGTGGTAATCTGATATCATTATTTTCGAAGTAAGCCAGGAGAGGACTAAAAGAAATATTGTTTATTTGGTGAGTAATTATTGTTTTCTTATTATGAATCGCTTTTTTAATTTCTAAGATTTCTAAGTTGTCTAATTTTAATATTTTATTTTCAACATGAAGTACTTTTAATCCAGTGTCTTTATTGAAGTTATGATTATTTTCTATCATGCGAATTAAAGAAATTTTCATTTCATTAAAACGAGGATAAGATAAAGTTTAAGTATGCTAATTAAATATAAAAAAATATCATAGTTCCGAAGAGATTTCAAATATCTAGTGAATTGTTGTTATGTTTGCGAAAACTATTCCGCAAACTCTACGCATATTGATTGAATCATTATGCAAAATACAGATGGATGAAAGTTGGCAATATTGCAGTCAAAGCCGTCGCTTTAACGAACAGTGAGTATTTTGCACGAAAATGTTAAGGGATTTGCGACGCGACGTGACGTATGCGTACGATGAAATAAGTTTTTTTGGTGGATGTATTTTCCATTGTTTACATAAATTACGTTTTTGTTATTATAAGTACATGAAATATTGAGACAAAAAAATATTTCAAATTCTAAAATAAAAACAGTTTTTCGTGACTTTGCATACAATACATAAACGCTAACCGTATATTTTGTACTTATCATAAAGTTTGCGTTTATACCGTCATCCTTCCCTTTCAGCACCTAATTGTGCATGGGACACTGCTTTGATTTTTTAATGCTTAATTAAGAGATTATGCGATGACACACATTTTTGATGAATAGGTATTTAAACATTGTTTTCAGACTGATTATGCCTAGCTAAAATCGATAGAATCGATGATTCGTTGTCCTGTTTTCTGCACCTCAAAACTAAATAGATTTGGTTCTTTTTTCTAAGCATAAGTATAAGAATAAAATTTTATGTGTCTACATTTCGCGTTTTTCATTTAAAAAAATCATATTTGTATTCCGTGCGCCCGAAGATAGCCGATAAACTGAGCGCTTTTGAGAGTTTTTGAATGAGAAACTTCAGCCTTGATTGGATACAAAATTATTTTCTTGCGCGCGGTCAAAATTAGAGCATTTAATTGTACGGCAAAGTTTCTTGAAAATGTACGAAAAAGATAATACAAAATTTTTAATTAAAACGCACTACTTTGATCGATCGGTTCATATGAACCAACCTATGATATGAGAGCTGTGAAGGATATTCGGGTGGCTTACTATTTTTTTTTAATGCATTTTACAGAAATTTCGCAGAGCAAATAAATTCTCTAATTTGTAACGCGTGTAAGAAAACATTTTTTATTTCCAATTTCGTAGCACTGAACTTCTTCATTCTTATTAGTTTTATTAAAAAAAAAAACAACGCCAACGTCGACTCGAACTGACTTATATGAAATATTTATTGCTTTCTCGAAATTGACTCATTTCTAGCGTGACAGAATAAAGTAACTATTTTCCTAAGTGCCAAATTTCTCGGTTATAAACAGACTATATTCTTTATTACTCACGAAAGTGATTAATAAACTGAATGAAAATGTTGTTTTCCATTTAGCTGAGTATTGTAAAAAGAATAGAAACGTGAAAACACGGAAAAAAAAATTGTACTTGTATAAAAATGTAAAATAAGTGTGCAATAGGGTTTGATAAAAAAAATACATTTTTCATCACAGAATTTAAATACTCTACGTAACTTTTGCTGTCTAAAGTTACCATTTCGATAACGTTTTTGTATTATTTTTTATTGATTTCAAACATCATTGATCGTAGTATATTAATAATTATTATAGCTCAACACAGGACTTTAGTCCCACGAAGAGAATAAAAATAATAATAACACTTTGCACATCAGTACCGAATGAACTTACAAAGACAAATATGACAAATGGAATTTTGAATCGGCTTGTGATCCCGTGGCTAGTGTTGCGGACTCATGGATCAGAGGTTCGAAGTTCAAACTCCACTCTACCCCAACTTCATTTCCATTGTCTTTTTGTGAGTTACTTTCAACTAGTGGGAAATCGAAATGTTTGGGTAAATTACAAAAATCCTTTTTTTTTTTTTTAATAACAAAAAAATATTGTTTACATGAAATAATCCTAAAATAGACTTAAATCATTGAAAAATCAAAAAGTTTAAAACTAAAATTGATGTACCTAATGTAAACAATAATAAATAAAATAAAAAATGTTAGAAGTCAGTAATTTGTGAATAAATAAATACATAAATAATTACTGACCTAAACCATACATCTTCTTGTAAAAAATATAATTTATTATTAATTTATAAGTATGAGTGATCGTCGTCTGATACTGAATATGGGCGTTCTTCATGATATATTGTCAGGACGTCTAGATAACCCAACTTTAGTCTCATAATTAGCCTTTAACACTCCTGGCTACCGTACTCGTCACACATCTAACTGTTTATTCCACGTATCATCCTTTTACACGAACAATGCCCAGAACTCTCCACTTGTGCGCTTCGCTAGAGAGAATAATGCAAAAAATCATTCTATTGACCATCTCGATTGTAATAAAATGACTTTAAATGCAGGCTCTAAAATTAATACTTAATGCTTGTTTTTAAATCTTTGGTGATATTTCACATCGTTTATGCTAACAATAGGGTATTTTATTTAACAATAAGGTATTTTCAAGTTTGCTTACAATTCCGAATTTTTAATAAGCAAAAACTTACGATGGGAACGAAATCAATGTTTTTTCTCGTGCGAAACCGGATAAGTTTTCTACAAGGGTTTAAAATATGCTATATTTTGAATTACTCGAAAACGAGACGTTTTGCCCTGTGGGAAAAACTGAACGAATGACGTTTTAGCGCCAAATATGTACGCAATGTTTATTTAGAGGGGCAGTTGGCTGTCATAACGCGTGACGTCAAAATGACGTGATGCCAAATGCGGAGCTGTTTTGTATGTGCTCATTTTTAAACCCGAAAATTATAAATTAAAACATACTTTGAATACATTGACAGTTATATCATTAGAATCGTAAAAATCCGCTTTCAATTTATATTGCATTTTTGACGTTATTCCCGACTAGTGAAAATACCCTATAATGTCTTAATATTATAGTTTTATAATGTTTACAAATACTTACTTATGCATTTAAATTTTTCAAGACCAACATGATACTTATTTACATATACACAAACCCTCACTTTCACACCCTAATACATACCCTTATTCAAACACACAGATCCTCACCCACCCACCCGTCTCTCTCACACACACAAATTCTTATTATATACTACTTCTTTATGTATAATGTATTCTTGTGAATATCTGTTATTGGTTTAAATTTTTTTTCGTTTGTACATGTATATTGCCTGTATTACTGTTGATATCCTAAATAAATAAAATAATATAAAAATATGTATCCAATTGTTTTTAATATTTATTACGATGTATACTGTAAAACATAATATTTCAGTCAAAGGCGTTAATATTGTATTTCATGCTACAGTAATATATTCTTTAGAGATAACAAGGATAAGAATGTTTATTTTTCATCTAAAAAATCCATTTGAAAAAAGTAGGAAAAAAGGGAGAATTTGAAATAAATTATTATTCTCAGCCTATCGAGGAAGGAAATTCAATAACGATCTTCATTATACCCTAGGTGGGAAGATATTCCAGTAAATATTATTTCCCGAGAATTATCAAGCGACAGATCCCATCATTTATATTGGAAAGGTAGAGTACCTAAATATTCCCGAAATTGAATTTAATTTATCGAGATAATTGTAAGTCAACATTTTCGAGAGTCTCAAAAATTTTATCAACATTCTAAAGATTCCCGGAGCACCGAAACATAATATATTTAGGAACTTAGTGAACAGGAAAACCAAGGGTAAGCCTCGAGTGGATTTTCAATAATTTGTATTAAAAACACCGTGATATCGATGAGCTTTTAGTCAACAGAATACATCATACGAACTTCAGTTTAAAATATTCAAGCTGGTGTTAGTTTCCAGTAGAATGTGTTTTACCTTGAACCGGGTTGTGATCTCGTGTTAGTATTGTTGACTCACGGACCAAAGATCCGAGGTTTAAATCGCACTCTACTACAACTCGATCTCCGTTTTTCCAGCACGAGTTATTTACGACATTTAAGAAATGGTCTGAACATTGAAATATTTGACTAAATAATAAGAACTCAAGTATTTATCTTTTATAATAAAAAAAACAGCTCATTGGTTTGGGCAGGAACTTTTCTGAGGGTGTATGGTGGGATGCATGTTAGTGTAATTAGTGTCCCGATAAAGAAACGTATTCGTCTCAAAACCGGTAGATATAAAAAGTCGATTAGTGGCCATGTACAAATATTTACTAGCATTTATTGAAAAAATCAATCTCCGTTTTTGTGATAGGTAACTAAAATGAAATCTTAAAAGACCTATATCTAAATAGAGACGACGAAAATGACTTTTTATGTACTCTTTTGTTTCATATACATATATATATGTATATATATATATACGTTTAGTGTTATTCAAAATTGTTTTAATTTTTTTATTAATATGTGTTGCTTTCTTACTTTTTGTTCTTCTTTTTTTACAGGTTCAAAACATTTCTATGACTAAACTAATTTTTAAACTTCGTATCTTTTTTTTGACTCCTTAATTTGTAAATAACTGTTTAGTGATAATTTGTTTAATTTGTTTTAAATACTATATTTTACTTATTCCACTTACATGTATGTATTTTATTGTATATTCAACTTATATGTAAAAGGCACTAAGTGCCGTTTATTTCAATAAAATAAATAAAAATATAAATATTTAAGAATTCCAGAATTTTTTTAATACACTTATGCAATTTCTGAAACAATGTGGAAATATGGAAATCACAAATATTAGGCAGAATTTTATGAGTACTACGCCGTGTGTAAAATGATTAACAATAGCTTTTATTTATGTTTTTTTTTGTATACACGAACCGGATTCAACCCCATTCAATATGTTATGACAGAGATGAAAAACATTTTATGCAGGGGAATGTGGAATTCTGGGCATTTACTTTTATTTAAATAACTTCTTTATTTCCTTCTATAAAATGTTCTTCATATCTGTTGCAATATATATAATGTAAAATGATCACGCATATCAGCCGATGATAGGTCATGAGCCATGATTACATTCATATCACATTTACTGTATAAAAACTAGCCTCCGATTACAATAGGAAGGTAAGAGATTTACCGACGTTTGTCGGCCTCGTGGTGTAATGGTCAGCGTGTTAGCCTGCCATGCAGGAGGTCTCGGGTTTGATTTTCGACATGGTTGACATGAAATATTTATTTAAAAGGGTGTTTTCACACTAGAATATTTCATAGTCCCTGCACTAGTATCTGAAGCGTAAGACTGATCATCTTACCTTCATGTAACAAAAATGATTAAGATACGCTGCGATTGGTGTATGAATGCAGTTCCTTATACACCATTAGATGTGGAAATGGAATGATGATGCTGATTGTCGACATAGCAAGCTCATGTTTTCCACAAACAAACATGTTTGGATACAATTACATCAGTAACATGTTTGGAACTGTACAACCCTCTCTTAGAAGGGTAAATTAAAATGTTTACAAGTATTGAATTTGTGATATTGAAAATTCGAGTTAACCTTTCCCTTACTGTCCCAAATCATGCGCGCGTTACGGTACTGTGTGGTCATTACACATGCGAAAAAGATCGGAAAATTGTATATGAAAAGTCGGGAAGCTAAAAACGGGCGCCTGGAAGTAGTATTAGAAACATTACGGTTCGCGCGTGTGACTCATGAAATTGTCTCTCTCGCTCCCGAATGTACCCGACCTGTATTATCGAGAGTGAGACGTGAAGAGTGTGTGAGACAATTATATATTAAGATTACTCTTTTACTACGTACGAAATATGCGACACATTAGTAAACTTTTATTTATTTATCTCCGATTTTTGATAAACATGCTTTTTTGCTCCTAACATTTATCTTCTTTTGCTCTTCATTTTGCTCTTAATCATTTTTTTTTAAATAAAATTATATGTGATACGTAAATGTATAACGGAGGAATACCGAAAATTTTAAATCATAATGTATAATATTATATTTATGGAGATATTACAGTTATTAGATGCAATGTGTACTAGCTACACATCACCGGGAAGCTTTAGCTCTATTCCATAGAGTAGAAGCGTTCCAATTTTTTGGTTTGGTTCTAGTTAAGTTTTTAGTTTAACAACAAATGTGTAATGAACGGTTTCATTTAGTGCTCGCAATTCTTAATCCAAGTACCGACGGCCCGTAGTACTATTGTAATATGTAGCTAAGTTCATGGCCAATAGTCATAAATCAAAGAATGGTTTTTCTCCGTATGGGCGACTTTATAAGTTTATTACTTGAAGGGGAAGGGATTGTTTTATAAACCGATTAACACCGGAAATTAGGAATTCCACTGTTTTCATATTTATTTTTTTCTATTGG
The DNA here is from genome assembly GCF_059751315.1 of Micrasema longulum. NCBI lineage: Eukaryota > Metazoa > Arthropoda > Insecta > Trichoptera > Brachycentridae > Micrasema > Micrasema longulum. The sequence continues at coordinate 7,605 of NW_028279180.1, read as the reverse complement.
CGTACTATTAACTAAGCAAATATATATATATATATATATATATATATATATATTTGTGCGTTATTTACAAAGATATGATTTTTTAAAGTTACATTTATCAAAAACCACGCCAAATAACTGTAATCTATGTCTCACTTTTCAGTAGTGACGTCATGAAACGGTTGGCATTCTTGCTTTCACTGGCCGCGGTAAGTTGTATTTCTCCAGCCAATAACAAACCTGACAAGAATATATGGAATATTGCTTTGATTACTTTGTTTAGTTGATCGTAATTTGCTCATTTCTATGTTATGGTTGTTTTTATGAACGTTTCGATTTAGAAAAACCTATAAAGTTGACATAATCTCTGGTTGAAATGTCAAATTATACAAATTTTACTCTTTTTTTTCTATGGTCAAAACGTTCCTTACAAGGTGCGGGGGCTTTAAAGCGGAAACCGGAAATACTATAGTGACGTCATTATTTATGGTTTTAAAATGAATTCTATTTTTATCATTTTTTATTTGTTTTTGCGTGCGTTTTTGAGATATTTCATCCTACTCCAAAATTTTTAAATATTCACGTGTACACGGAAACATTTTTAAAATTTAATTCCGGGTTGGGCTGGAATCCCTCATTTTCCCGAGAGCGGAGACTACGCTTCGGAGATATGGAGTCAATATTAAAAATTATAAGTCTACACAGACTTAGGAATGACATTGACCCATTTACATTTTTAGTTTATTAAATAGCTGGATTAATGTACCATCATTGCTGGAACAACTGACATCCAATGTACCGGTTAGCCGGTTGCGAAATATTCATATGCTGTTCCTCGATCAGCCCGGTAAAAAGTGTGACTTGGATGCACAAATTTTATTTTATTTTATTTTATTTTATTTATTTGGATAACCAACAGCTATAATTATCACATATTTATATAACAAAACAAATAACAAATAAGCCAATTACAGGTTTTCACAAGTAGCATCACAGTAAGTTAAAAAAGATTCTCGAACATAAAATGAATAGTAATTAAATGTAAATTTAAAAGAAAAGAAAAAAATACTACGAGTTATTTCGAAAGCAAACGCCGCACGTTATTAAGATTATTTTCAAATAAATCTATGTTAAATGATTTATTAATTACATTAAAATTATTAAAAGTTCGCCATAAATATGAATTTTGCCTATAATTAGATGAAACAAGAGGTATGTGAAGAAGAGGGTTATTTCTTAAAACTTTGGAAGGAACATTGATAGAAAGTTTGCAAAGTAGTTCAGGACAGTCAATTGAACCAGAGGCAATTTTAAGTAAATAAATTATGTCCGCTATTTCGCGACGTTTTTGCAGAGGCAGTAGGTGATGTTTTTTACATATATGAATATACTGGTCAGATTTAAACTCAAGTTTCAACCGGAAACACATGAACTTTACGAATTTTTTTGAATATTTTCAATGCGTGATATCTGCACATTGTACATAGGATTCCATATTTGTGATGCATATTCTAAGTTGCTTCGCACTAATGTACAGTAAAGGATTTTAAGTGTCTTTGCCATAGTGAACGACGTAGAGCTACGCATAACAAAGCCAAGCGCACGCGATGACCCAGTGTCCAAATGTCCCAGTTGTGTCGTATTGTAAACTCGAAACAGAATCTGGACTTTTTGGTGCGTTGGTGAGATTTAAATAATCACTAAAATAGACCAGGAGAAAGATTTTAAACGGAATATCACGGTTTTACTATGGTTTTTATGTTTTTTAATTTATTGAAGATATGCTTTAAGTTTACTGTACAGAAATTGAAAGTTTAATAAATATAGGATGTATATTTAAATATCAAATAAAATTTTAATGTGACATTTGCTGTTTTTAGACAATATTTGGACCTTTGTGGTTTTTAGTGCAAACTAAACAAAACCAATTAAAAATTTGTATGAAAATACAAATTAAAATAGCGGATTTTCAACAACTTGTATAGAAATTAAACTCTCCATATTTAGATTCGTAAAATTACTCAGTAAACACTGCTAAAAATCCATACAAAATAATATCCGGAACACCATTGAACTGTCAAACAATGCGTGATAATCCGACATAGTGGTAGAAAAGCTAATGAAAGTTTATTTTTGGTTTATTTATACGAATTGACGTGAACAATTGCTGTTTTTTTTTTTAACAAAAACACTGTATTGTACTGTAAAATCGTGAATTTGAGGTAACTATGTTTTTTTTACGATTGAATAGATGCATAGACAGAATAATAAAATCCAATAAAATGGTTTTGGAAAGTTTTTGACATTTGAGGTGTTCAAATGTAATGACCTGTAATAAAATCCCTCTCATTCTAGGGTGCGGGTCTGGTCTCAATATTGTGACGAATGCGCCACGAAGTCAACAGAGGGGTCGTATTAATGTCGTTAGGCAGCAACTCTGAGAATAAAAATACTAGCATAGCCCTTGTCTTACAAAGAAGTTGTATACTTTCAGTAAAGAAGAAATTTCTAGAAAAAGTCCGCAACTCTGAAGTATTTTATACGAAATTTTCTTTAGAACATTCTTCGTGAACTGTTTTATTTTGATCATTTTTATTTTTATTTTCCCATGAAAAACAAAACACAATCAATATTTTTTACAAGCGTTGTCTACAATGTATCGATATTTATATTATATATATATATATATGTATATTTAAAATACGCTTTTAACAAAATAAAATTCTTAAACTAACATACAACCTATCCTACCTGACCTCAACGACTGAACTGTACAAAAAAACATACCAGTTTTTTTTTTTTTTTGTATTATTTAAATCTTAAAGTAGGGCACACATATCATACATATTGTTATGTGTGTTATAATAATAACATTGCAAATACATTTAATTTATAAATTGTTTATCACATATGTCTTGACCATTATTTTAAATTTTGATATGTTTTTTTCTTCATAAATATTTTTTTCCATTTCGTAATACTTTTTAATTGCTTTAAATAAAATTGAATTTTGTGACTTTGCCTTTTTCCTAAATGGAAGTCTAATTTTGTTATTTTCTCTAGTATTGTGATCGTGTTCATGCTGGTTCCGATCATTTTTTTTCCAAAATTCTGTTTTTTTATTAGAGTTTATAATTTTATGAACAAATATCATTGTATTGTAAAATATTCTTTGTTTATATGTTAATAATTTCATTTCATTTACCATCGACTTTACCCTCGTGTATCTGTTTTTTTTTCAAAATGATTCTAAAGGCTTTATTTTGTAATACAGTTAGTTTATCTATGTTTTCTTTGTTTGATAAAAATAAAATGCTACTACAGTAGTTAACGTGTGGTTCAATAATTGCGTTGTAAATAGTTTTGCAAGAGTCCTAAACTACTGACATAAACTACTTGACTAAAATTGAGACCTTAAAAATTGTGCACAAAATAATACTGGGAAACATACAAGACGACGACATAATATTAGTCAAAAATGCTGACATACACAAATATAACACCAGACAACAACAACACTATCATATTGAAAAAGCAAAGACAAACACAGGACAGTCAAAAATACTACATAATGGACTTAAACACTACAATGACGTACCTTACTACTTGAAAACTTTTACTGGAGACAAATTTAAAATCAATCTGAAAAAGCACATGATGACTGAACTAACTAGACTAGACGAGACATAAAATGACTAGACAATATAAAATTTATAATGTAACCCTAACGGGTTTTTTAAAATTGTAAATAAATAAAAAAAACATTTTATGAGGTATAACTTTTAGAACAATATAATATCAAGAGCATGATTAAACCCTTATCTGCACACAATAGTGCATAGGGCACTGCTTTGGTATCTAAAATTCAGCATATATCGATCATCTGTCACAGGAAGGTAACGTGATCAGTTTTAGGCTTAAGGTGTCAGTTTAAGGAAAATAAAGTAGTTCCGTGCGATACTACCTTTACAAACAAATATTTCAGGTCGACTTTCCCAGGAATCGAAACCGGGACTTCAAGTAAGTGGATGCGCTAGCAATTACTACGAGGGGGACTTTTCTCCACTAGATATTCTTTATCAGTATTTTTAATTAAATTATAGTTCACTCAGATAAAGATAAAAAAATATGAGTGTACAATATTACTACTAAATACATTTTTTTATATAAATTTAATACATACAAGTATATTTGCATTAACTTTTCCCATTACGTTAAAGAAAAAAACCAATTCTTGTGTACATAATAGGGAGTGACGTCTTACAGTAATTTGTTTATTTTATTTTTATTTAATAATATTTTTTAGTAAAACATATAAATAAAAAAAAGCAAATAAACAGATTTTTCAATCAGTGCTACACAAAAAATAATATAGGAAACTGTTAACCCATTCTGCCCTAATACCTTTTACAGTTTTGATTTTTATTAAGAGTAGTTATCGAGCCGATATATATTAAATATTAAATTTAGGATAATCAAACAGAACAATCTCGACTGCTAAGCAACGGACTGAAAATGCACAATGACCTACCGCATAGATTGAAATTCAAGACTGAAATCAGACACATTTTGAAACCTTTCTGAATCACTTGAACGGATTTACAATGTTATTTTTTTATAATTCATGTAAATTTTAACAAGTTTTTCAATAAAAAAACATCTAGTTCATTATAAAAGTTAATATTTATCTTTTCTGGGTAAATCTAAATCTAAGACGGTGAATTTACTTTCCGTATCTGGATATTGTGTTACGTTTAAATTTCTCGTGAATTCAGTAAGTAACAGAACTAAGACTTGTCATCGCCATTAAGTTAGTATTCATTAGTCGAACTTGAGCGTGATTTCCATTATTCTCCCATCTCCCTCCTGCCTCGGAACCACTGTTTAGTTAATTTACTCAGACACTTCCAGTCCCGAAGAAATTTAGTTTACTCTTCTAAATATTTGTTGTATCTGGGATTTCATTTAAGTGTGTTTCGGGACTCGGTTCGTTAAGGAGCTGTTGCGTCATCGCGTGAGAGGTGGGAACTTACGAAAAGCCGAGGAATTATCGTACCGAAATAAAATAGTAAATGATAAAGTAGTGATGTAAACAATCAGTGAAATTTATTTCATTTTTAAAAACCGAATTAATATCCGATTAGGTTATGGGTTTTTTAATAGACGTAGGGGATGATAAAATGTTTTAATGTTTTTTATTCATTGATTGATATATTTAACACGCCCCTTAATTTATTAAAAAATAATTTAAGACTCTTTCTATCTGGCCGCAATACACTCCCACTTGGTTTTAAATGATGCACTCGCTTACACAAACCTAAACACTTGCTCTCGTATAAATACACACAACCTAACCTGTACATTAACTCTCATATAAATACAAACAAACATACCCTATTACATATATATATATATATATATTATATATTGTAACGGTCACATTATGACCGCCACAGACAATACAATCAGGCGTGATATATATACTCACGCACACATTTAAAAATGAACTATAATTTAATGTGTATAATTATTATTTAGAAACTTCGCTGGTCTGTCTTTTAACCTTATCTTTACTATGTAATTTAATCATTGTTGACTATATTTCTGTGAAATTAATAAATAAAGTCAAAATACAAATGAACTTGTTAATTTTACATGGACAGAACAAATGGAACATGGGCAATCTATGTAGCAGATAATTTGACAAATATTTTTTCGTACGTATGTGCCAATAGCCAGTGGAGCCAGGAAAGTGACAATAAACTTATGTATCTAAAATCAGTTGCATGCTATGTGGATTTTAGAATTAAATATCATATATTGTATATGCACACATATCTTTATACTCAATAGCAGAGTATTTATTTTCAGTTTTTGCACATATTTGCTGTAGTAGTTTATAAAAGCGCTTTAAGGAATTTCCTAGCTACCTACCCAAACAGTTTGATAATACAAATAATAAATAATAGGGGAACGGTCCTAAATTTGGACTTGGCTTGATCATAAAAATATTAAAAAACGGTGTGATGGTATTCATTTTTCTTTGACGTAAGAAGTGCAGCAGAAGTCTTTGGGGGGTATCTTAGCAAATCCAACCATTTGAGGTTTTGAATTAAGCCATGGTTGGACTGCAAGAATCAGGAGGCTTCTTGTTTTTCCAACCCTCGTCTGGAACCTACGAATCCTGCATGCCGTCCGAAACTTTCTTGTTGCATTTCAGTATCAGGAAAACTTGATGAGCTGTCGATAAAAGTTTTTGTATGCCACTTTTATTTCAGAAATTAGCAATATTGTGTATTTTACCCAAAGCTCACTGGTCTAAAACTAGATGTTTGTGCAGTAGGTAAGCCCTGAATAATATTGTCTTGACATTGTCGCTACATTCGAAGAAACGACTGGCGAGTATTTTCGCTTCTATGCTTATCGCCTTGATTATCTATATTATCGTCATCATTTAGCGCCTCATTAATGTTTTTGATATCTTTAAATACTATCTTTAATTTATAAATATCGTATGAGAACATGTATATTATTAAAGATGTCAAATACATAGTTTATAAATAATAAAAACAATATCGGACTAAGATGCGAACCTTGCGGCACTCCACTAACTAATTGCTTAATTTTATGTTTTACTTTGTCAAACGCCTTTCTATGTATTTTATTGGATAAGGCGTCGGATATAATATTTTGTTTTATATATATATATATATATATATATATATATATATATATATATATATATATATATATTTATACATAATTATATTGGTGTTCTTATCATCCCCTTTAAAGATTATATAATATAGGAGATAAAATCTAGTTTCTATAGATCTGGAAAATGACATAAAGAAAATAATTTATTAAATAGAAGATAGATCGGATAAGCTAGAGTGGGAACACATTTTAAGGAATAAAATTATTCTGGTCTATTATTTTGGTTTTCATTTTATAGGAGTAGTTGTTTTAAAATGTCGTTTAAATCCATATAAACATCTGATACATTATAGTTTTCAGAAGTTGCGAATATTGCGAAACAATATAAATCATTGCTGTGTTTGTTCACACTTTTGCAGAAATCTGTTAAGTCTAATTTAAATATAACAAGCTTTTCCGTTTCCGTAATGCATGGAGATAGGTTCCATGAATGAAATTGTTTTGTATTTTACATTTTTTATTGAGTTCCATAGCGCTGGTTCGCAATATTAAATTTTTATCAATAAAATACAATCTAATCTAGAATTTTTATATGTTTTAGTGTTACGCCCATCGCTTGAGTAAAAGTAATAACGTGATGCGGAAATGGGCCCAGGATGGTATTGTAATAATGCTGTATTTTGTACGGACTGGAGCCTGGCTAAAAGATATGCGAAGTGAAATGCTTTTAAACACGTTTTGGAAACAAATTGGAACATGATTTGACCCACTTTCAAGATAGATTATGTTCGTACGTGTAAATTTACATACACAATATTATATTGTTTATAAAAGGTGTTTATTTATCTATGATACGTAAATTTATAACCTAACAATGCATAGGGTACTTCATAAATATACATAATTAAGTGTATCTCCATCTTCTGTTACATGAAGAAAGGTGATCAGTCTTATACTTGAGGTGCCAGA